>NW_028164558.1:5000-40000 GCF_964263955.1 Coregonus lavaretus
CCTCCCTACCTGTAGCCTACCTGCGTACCTGTAGCCTACCTCCCTACCTGTAGCCTACCTCCCTACCTGTAGCCTACCTCCCTACCTGTAGCCTACCTCCCTACCTGTAGCCTGCACCCCTACCTGTAGCCTACACCCCTACCTGTAGCCTACAACCCTACCTGTAGCCTGCATCCCTACCTGTAGCCTACCTCCCTACCTGTAGCCTGCATCCCTACCTGTAGCCTACCTCCCTACCTGTAGCCTGCATCCCTACCTGTAGCCTACCTCCCTACCTGTAGCCTACATCCCTACCTGTAGCTTACCTCCCTATCTGTAGCCTGCACCCCTACCTGTAGCCTACATCCCTACCTGTAGCCTACCTCCCTACTGTAGCCTGCTTCCCTACCTGTAAACTGTATCCCTACCTGTAGCCTACCTCCCTACCTGTAGCCTGAATCACTAAATGTAGCCTACCTCCCTACCTATAGCCTACCCCCATACCTGTAGCCTGCATCCCTACCTGTAGCCTACCTCCCTACGTGTAGCCTGCCTCCCTACATGTAGCCTACCTCCCTACCTGTAGCCTACCTGCCTACCAGTAGCGTACCTCCCTACCTGTAGCCTACCTCCCTACCTGTAGCCTACATCCCTACCTGTAGCCTGCATCCCTACCTGTAGCCTACCTCCCTACCTGTAGCCTACATCCCTACCTGTAGCCTATCTCCCTACCTGTAGCCTGCACCCCTAACTGTGGCCTACCTCCCTACCTGTAGCCTACATCCCTACCTGTATTATACCACCCTATATGTAGCCTGCACCAATACCTGTAGCCTACATCCCTACCTGTAGCCTACCTCCCTACCTGTAGCCTGCATCCCTACTTGTAGCCTACCTCCCTACCTGTAGCCTACATCCTTACCTGTAGCCTGCATCCCTACCTGTAGCCTACCCCCCTACCTGTAGCCTACCTTCCTACCTATAGCCTGCATCCCTACCTGTAGCCTACCTCCCTACTTGTAGCCTGCCTCCCTACCTGTAGCCTACCTCCCAACCTGTAGCCTACCTGCCTACCTGTAGCCTACCTCCCTACCTTTAGCCTACCTCACTACCTGTAGCCTACATCCCTACCTGTAGCATACCTCCCTACCTGTAGCGTACCTCCCTACCTGTAGCCTGCATCCCAACCTGTAGCCTACCTCCCTACCTGTAGCCTAACTCCCTACCTGTAGCCTACCTCCCTACCTGTAGCATACCTCCCTACCTTTAGCCTGCATCCCTACCTTTAGCCTACCTCCCTACCTGTAGCCTTCATCCCTACCTGTAGCCTACCTCCCTACCTGTAGCCTGCACCCCTACCTGTAGCATACCTCCCTACCTGTAGCCTACACCCCTACCTGTAGCCTACCTCCCTACCTGTAGCCTACACCCCTACCTGTAGCCTACCTCCCTACCTGTAGCCCACCTCCCTACCTGTAGCCTACCTCCCTACCTGTAGCCTACCTCCCTACCTGTAGCCTACCTCCCTACCTGTAGCCTACTTCTCTACTTGTAGCCTACACCCCTACCTGTAGCCTACATCCCTACCTGTAGCCTACCTCCCTACCTGTAGCCTACCTCCCTACCTGTAGCCTACTTCTCTACTTGTAGCCTACACCCCTACCTGTAGCCTACATCCCTACCTGTAGCCTACCTCCCTACCTGTAGCCTACCTCCCTACCTACAGCCTGCATCCCTACCTGTAGCCTACCTCCCTACCTGTAGCCTACCTCCCTACCTGTAGCCTGCATCCCAACCTGTAGCCTACCTCCCTACCTGTAGCCTACCTCCCTACCTGTAGCCTGCACCCCTACCTGTAGCCTACATCCCTATCTGTAGGCTACCTCCCTACCTTTACCATACCTCCCTACCTGTAGCCTACACCCCTACCTGTAGCCTACCTCCCTACCTGTAGCCTACCTCCCTACCTGTAGCCTACATCCCTACCTGTAGCCTACCTCCCTAGCTGTAGCCTACACCCCTACCTGTAGCCTACACCCCTACCTGTAGCCTACACCCCTACCTGTAGCCTACCTCCCTACCTGTAGCCTACACCCCTACCTGTAGCCTACACCCCTACCTGTAGCCTACCTCCCTACCTGTAGCCTACACCCCTACCTGTAGCCTACCTCCCTACCTGTAGCCCACCTCCCTACCTGTAGCCTACATCCCTACCTGTAGCCTACCTCCCTAGCTGTAGCCTACCTCCCTACCTGTAGCCTACTTCTCTACTTGTAGCCTACACCCCTAACTGTAGCCTACATCCATACCTGTAGCCTACCTCCCTACCTGTAGCCTACATCCCTACCTGTAGCATGCATCCCTACCTTTAGTCTGCATCCCGACCTGTAGCCTACCTGCCTACCTGTAGCCTACATCCCTACCTGTAGCCTACCTCCCTACCTGTAGCCTGCATCCCTACCTGTAGCCTACCTCCCTACCTGTAGCCTACATCCCTACCTGTAGCTTACCTCCCTAACTGTAGCCTGCACCCCTACCTGTAGCCTACATCCCTACCTGTAGCTTGCATCCCTACCTGTAAACTGCATCCCAACCTGTAGTCTACCTCCCTACCTGTAGCCTGAATCACTACATGTAGCCTACCTCCCTACCTGTAGCCTACCCCCTACATGTAGCCTGCATCCCTACCTGTAGCCTCCCTCCCTACCTGTAGCCTACATCCCTACTTGTAGCTTACCTGCCTACCTGTAGCCTGCATCCCTACCTGTAGCCTACCTCCCAACCTGTAGCTTTCCTCCCTATCTGTAGGCTACCTCCCTACCTGTAGTCTGCATCCCTACCTGTAGCCTACCTCCCTACGTGTAGCCTGCCTCCCTACCTGTAGCCTACCTCCCTACCTGTAGCCTACCTGCCTACCTGTAGCCTACCTCCCTACCTGTAGCCTACCTCCCTACCTGTAGCCTACATCCCTACCTGTAGTCTACATCCCTACCTGTAGCATACCTCCCTACCTGTAGCCTACCTCCCTATATGTAGCCTACCTCCCTACCTGTAGCCTGCACCCCTACCTGTAGCCTACCTCCTACCTGTAGCCTACCTCCCTACCTGTAGCCTGCATCCCTACCTGTAAACTACCTGCCTACCTGTAGCCTGCATCCCTACCTGTAGCCTACCTCCCTATCTGTAGGCTACCTCCCTACCTGTAGCCTGCATCCCTACCTGTAGCCTACCTCCCTACGTGTAGCCTGCCTCCCTACATGTAGCCTACCTCCCTACCTGTAGCATACCTCCCTACCTGTAGCCTACACCCCTACCTGTAGCCTACCTCCCTACCTGTAGCCTACACCCCTACCTGTAGCCTACCTCCCTACCTGTAGCCCACCTCCCTACCTGTAGCCTACATCCCTACCTGTAGCCTACCTCCCTACCTGTAGCCTACCTCCCTACCTGTAGCCTACTTCTCTACTTGTAGCCTACACCCCTACCTGTAGCCTACATCCCTACCTGTAGCCTACCTCCCTACCTGTAGCCTACATCCCTACCTGTAGCATGCATCCCTACCTGTAGTCTGCATCCCGACCTGTAGCCTACCTGCCTACCTGTAGCCTACATCCCTACCTGTAGCCTACCTCCCTACCTGTAGCCTACCTCCCTACCTGTAGCCTACCTCCCTACCTGTAGCCTACCTCCCTACCTGTAGCCTACTTCTCTACTTGTAGCCTACACCCCTACCTGTAGCCTACCTCCCTACCTGTAGCCTACATCCCTACCTGTAGACTGCATCCCTACCTGTAGACTGCATCCCTACCTGTAGCCTACATCCCTACCTGTAGACTGCATCCCTACCTGTAGACTGCATCCCTACCTGTAGCATGCATCCCTACCTGTAGACTGCATCCCTACCTGTAGTCTACCTGCCTCTGGAATAATGCATTTCCACCTCTCACTCTATCAGCATCTTCCTCAATTAAAATGAGATCTTCTAACAGATCAATCTTGCTTTCAAAACGTCATTAAATATTGGTAATTTATTTAGCTATCTTGTGGATGTAGGGCTGTTTTTTTCTATATAATGAGTACCGAGATGCTGTGTAGGCAACACACTAATATCAGACCGAGACATGCTGGCCCGGGGAAAAATGTTCGCAGGCCACCTCCGCTTTGGCTGCTATGTTGCAATATTAATATTCTCGGAGCAGTCCTGTTGATACAAAATGTTTCAATATTCTCTGAGCCACCTCGTTCGTTTATACTTTTCAACATTATCAGAAACAACTTGTTGATGCAATGCATCAATATTCACAGAATGTTTCCCTTCCCTGGCAAGTAATGCAGACAGGCAAATACAAAAATGAGCTGGCCCCAAAAATTACAAGGAACATCTCTGAATGCAGAGTAACACTTTTGTTGGGAAGCTCACAAGACAACGACACTGTCATAGAACACTGAACGTTCCGTTCCACAAGGGAGACTTCATATAGCCCATAGCAGGGGGGCCGCCAAGCTTTATCATATGAGTGACAATTTACAATTGATCCTACCATTTCTAAACATCTATGTGCCAGTTATGATTTTCATATAAGCATTGTAGACTACTCATCTGCCCAGAAAATGTCCAACTGCCCACAAACTAAATAGCCTAATTCTGACTGGCTACTAGACAGAGACGATGTCCATTCAGCCACACCCTACAGCAGGGTTCTTCAATTCCGGTCCTGGAGGGCCGAAACACTTCTGTTTTTTTTATTTCTACCTGGTAGTTAATTGCACTCACGTGGTGTCCCAGGTCTGAATTAGCCCCTGATTAGAAGGAGAGGATGAAAAACAGAGGTGTTTCGGACCTCCAGGACCGGAATTGAAGAACCCTGCCCTACAGAGTTCCTCTGTGACTGCCTGTACCGAGACGCTGTCCATTCAGCAGTGCTGAATCACGGGCGCAGCCTTAATGGGTAGATTTTTCATCATTCCTCGATCGAGTTTGTTTTGTCGTTATGCGTCCTTGTCGTCGTCGTCCTTGTCAATTGTAGGCCTGAGTAATTCCTTTGATGTATGCCGCTTATTTCAATACATGTGTAGGATTTATCTGGCATAGTTTTGCATTCGCAGTCAGCTTTTTTATGCTCCGGTTACTTTCACGTTGACGTCGGTGTTTGAAGTGGGCCTTGATAGCGTGTGTTACGCATCTGTTTCATGTGGCACTGTATTCACTGTTCCACCAGTAGGCTAAATGAGTCAATGTAGCCAATGTATGATGAGGTCAAGTAATGCATTTTTCCATGACATTCCACAGACATTTAAACCTAACATAAACCTAATGTTGTGGTGATAATGTCTGGGGGACATTTTTGTTATGGATAAGGTTATGACAAAAAAAGGTCATGGTCTCAGTGTCCATTATGGATAAGGTTATGACAAAAAAAGGTCATGGTCTCAGTGTCCATTATGGATAAGGTTATGACAAAAAAAGGTCATGGTCTCAGTGTCCATTATGGATAAGGTTATGACAAAAAAGGTCATGGTCTCAGTGTCCATTATGGATAAGGTTATGACAATATTTCATCGCTGAAATAAACGATGATATATTCTTGAGTAGAAAAACTGTTGACTTCTTCACCCAGTTGACTTGAAACTTGGGATGCCTTTGTTTGAAGAAAGTAAATTAAAAAGCTATAAGAGCCTATGCGATATCTATAAACTACTTTTTTACCTGGACTACAGTTAAAGGTCAATGATTAGCCAATAGCAGTTTTATTGCTTTCTACTTTGTCGTCTTGCAGCATCACCAAAGTAACAAAGCGTATCAAAGCGTCCTATCTGGCCTTGGTGAAACACAGAGAACAGATAGAGGCGTTTTTTTGTGTTCATAAAGAACTCTTTGGAGACAACTAGAATGACAATTTCATTGGTGCTCTCTTCTGAAAGGGTTGTGGAACTCATTCCTTAAGACATTCATGTCCTATAGCCACTCCAAGGTCCTTTTGCTCAACTGCCAATTCGTCAAACAAGCAGCTGAATGTTTTTTATTGAGATGCCATGGCAGAATAACTTCTACGCTTCTCTCTTCTGTAATGGCGGTGGAACTCATTCGGTTAACCCATCGATGCCCCCCTATGGCCACTCCAAGGTCGCCGCTCAACAATTACCAATGTCTATCAAATCAGTTGAACGGTGCTTTGTCGAGATGCGTTGGCTGAGCCGTGTGTTGAGAAGTTACTGCAGAATGCCTCGTAATATCCAGCTGCTTTACCACTAATCGGCTGTTTTAAAGTCACAGAGCTAGAATGAAGATTAAAAGTTTATGTCCACAGTCAGTTTGGGATCATAGCGATGGACTTGTCGGCACGGCAACTACTGTACCAACGGCATTCAGCTGAACTGCACAGCGGACTGACTGTAACTGTTGGCCGGCAATGATGTAGCTACTGACATGTCAGTAGTTTTACAGTCAGCACTGGACTTGACGGTAAAAAGGATCATGGAACGACAACATGCTCTACCTTCCATATAGTCAATACAATTACAAAGTGGGTTAAAGAACTTTCCCCATAATATAATTGCTGAAATTTTTTTTTGGGGGGGGAGATTATTTTGGATTTTGCTCTCATGTGTGGCTACTCCATAAATTACATTTATTACCTTAATTTCATTCTCTTTTATCAGCGGGAGACAGCTGCTTTATTAGCTAATCTCGTATCTGTAATTTCCATTCCTAGATGATCCTGTCAGGTTAAGATTTATGGCCTAGTCAGCTTCAGGTTCTTCTGTCCTTGTGGTAGTCATCAAGGGACCTTGTTCTCAAACTTGAAACTTTACTATTGCCAGTAACAGGTACTGTGGTCAATAATGTAACACGTGCAAGGGGCTGGTTTCCCAGACACAGATTAACCCTAGTCCTAGACTAAAAGGTTAATGTTCAGTGGAGATTGTCGATTAGAAGTGCTTCTTTGTCCAGGACTAGGGCTTAATCTGTGTCTGGGAAACTGGCCTGTACAGTTGACTGTTTAATTAAAACTAGAACAGAGCAGTTTGTCAGAAAACACAGAAACTATGTAATGGTACCCAAGTTCTAAATTATTGTTATGCCATAAACATGAAGAAGAAGAAGAAGAAGAAGAAGAAGAAGAAGAAGAAGAAGAAGAAGAAGAAGAAGAAGAAGAAGAAGAAGAAGAAGAAGAAGAAGAAGAATACTTTATTGTCCATTATCTTGCAGAGAACGGATATGTGTATTTTTGCTCACAACCCATTAAACTCATTTTGCCCACAACCCAGCTGTATTATTGTTCCCAGTCCTAAAATGGTCTACAAACCACCTATCCAGTACATACTGTTCTGTGCAATGACAATATATACAGTTGAAGTCGGAAGTTTACATACACCTTAGTCAAATACATTTAAACTCAGTTTTTCACAATTCCTGACATTTTAATCCTTGTAAAAATTCCCTGTCTTAGTTCAGTTAGGATCACCACTTTATTTTAAGAATGTGAAATGTCAGAATGATAGTAGAGAGAATGATTTATTTCAGCTTTTATTTCTTTCGTCACATTCCCAGTGGGTCAGAAGTTTACATACACTCAATTAGTATTTGGTAGCATTGCCTTTAAATTGTTTAACTTGGGTCAAACGTTTCGGGTAGCATTCAACAAGCTTCCCACAATAAGTTGGGTGAATTTTGGTCCATTCCTCCTGACAGAGCTGGTGTAACTGAGTCAGGTTTCTAGGCCTCCTTGGTCGCACACGCTTTTCAGTTCTGCACACAAATCTTCTATAGGATTGAGGTCAGGGCTTTGTGATGGCCACTCCAATTCCTTGACTTTGTTGTCCTTAAGCCATTTTGCCACAACTTTGGAAGTATGCTTGCGGTCATTGTCCATTTGGAAGACCCATTTGCGACCAAGCTTTAACTTCCTGACTGATGTCTTGAGATGTTTCTTCAATATATCCACATAATTTTCCTTCCTCATGATGCCATCTATTTTGTGAAGTGCACCAGTCCCTCCTGCAGCAAAGCACCCCAACAGTATGATGCTGCCACCCCCGTGCTTCAGAATTGGGATGGTGTTCTAGGGCTTGCAAACGCCCCCCTTTTTCCTCCAAACATAGCGATGGTCATTATGGCCAAACAGTTATATTTTTGTTTCTTCAGACCAGAGGACATTTCTCCTAAAAGTACGATCTTTGTCCCCATGTGCAGTTGCAAACCGTAGTCTGTATTTTTTATGGCGGTTTTGGAACAGTGGCTTCTTCCTTGCAGAGCGGCCTTTCAGGTTATGTGACTCGTTTTACTGTGGATATAGATCCTTTTGTACCTGTTTCCTCCAGCATCTTCACAAGGTCCTTTTCTGTTGTTCTGGGATTGATTTGCACTTTTCGTACCAAAGTACGTTCATCTCTAGGAGACAGAATGCGTCTCCTTGCGTGGTCCCATGATGTTTATACTCGCGTACTATTGTTTGTACAGATGAACGTGGTACCTTCAGGCGTTTGGAAATTGCTCCCAAGAATGAACCAGATTTGTGGAGGTTTACAATTTTTTTTCTGAGGTCTTGGATGATTTCTTTTGATTTTCCCATGATGTCAAGCAAAGAGGCACTGAGTTTGAAGGTAGGCCTTGAAATACATCCACAGGTACACCTCCAATTGACTTAAATGATGTCAATTAGCCTATCAGAAGCTTCTAAAGCCATTACATAATTTCCTGGAATTTTCCAAGCTGTTTAAAGGCACAGTCAACTTAGTGTATGTAAACTTCTGACCCACTGGAATTGTGATACAGTGAATTATAAGTGAAATAATCTGTCAGTAAACAATTGTTGGAAAAATTACTTGTGTCATACACAAAGTAGATGTCCTAACCGACTTGCCAAAACTATAGTTTGTTAACAAGAAATTTGTGGAGTGGTTGAAAAACAAGCTTTAATGACTCCAACCTACGTGTATGTAAACTTCCGACTTCAACTGTACAGGATAATATGTCTGAAACTGTTCAAGACGCTGCCCCAGATGCTGTAACTGTGAGTGGACAGGGAATGGATTAGTCAAAGCATTAGGAGAAAGAGGAGAGGTGGGGAGGTGGAGAGAGAGAGACAAGTCCCCAGTCCCTCTCTCTCTCTCTCTCTCTCTCTCTCTCTCTCTCTCTCTCTCTCTCTCTCTCTCTCTCTCTCTCTCTCTCTCTCTCTCTCTCTCTGTCTCTGTCTCTGTCTCTCTCTCTCTCTCTCTCCCTTGTTTTCAGACGTGTTTTTTTATTAAAGATAAATAATTGTTTGGTTTCATGTTTTATCTCCTGGCTTCCCTTCGTCTTCTGAAGTATTCACAGTGGAGCTACTATTGAAGTCTGCATTATTGAATAGTAATGTTAAAGTACCCCATAATGCAATCCCTTCTTGACTGTCTCCCCCAGTGAGAGTTAATGTCATCAGTAACAAAGCTATTACTACTATTACCACAGACACAGGGCCCTGAAAGAGATAATATGTGTCCCAAATGGCACCCTATTCCTTATATAGTGCACTACTTTTGACAAGAGCCGTATGGGTTAGCCCTATAGGTTAGCTCTATGGGTTAGCTCTATGGGTTAGCTCTATGGGTTAGCCCTATGGGTTAGCCCTATGGGTTAGCTCTATGGGTTAGCCCTATGGGTTAGCCCTATGGGTTAGCGCTATATGTTAGCCCTATGGGTTAGCTCTATGGGTTAGCCCTATGGGTTAGCTCTATGGGTTAGCTCTATGGGTTAGCTCTATGGGTTAGCCCTATGGGTTAGCGCTATAGGTTAGCCCTATGGGTTAGCCCTATAGGTTAGCCCTATGGGTTAGCTCTATGGGTTAGCTCTATGGGTTAGCTCAATGGGTTAGCTCTATGGGTTAGCCCTATGGGTTAGCTCTATGGGTTAGCTCTATGTGTTAGCTCTATGGGTTAGCTCTATGGGTTAGCCCTATGGGTTAGCCCTATGGGTTAGCTCTATGGGTTAGCCCTATGGGTTAGCTCTATGGGTTAGCTCTATGTGTTAGCTCTATGGGTTAGCTCTATGGGTTAGCCCTATGGGGTTAGCTCTATGGGTTAGCTCTATAGGTTAGCCCTATGGGTTAGCTAAATGGGTTAGCTCTATGGGTTAGCTCTATGGGTTAGCTCTATGGGTTAGCTCTATGGGTTAGCCCTATGGGTTAGCCCTATGGGTTAGCTCTATAGGTTAGCCCTATGGGTTAGCTATATGGGTTAGCTCTATGGGTTAGCTCTATGGGTTAGCTCTAAGGGCCCTGGTCAAACAGAAGTAGTGCACCATATAGCATCCTCCCTCTCTACGCCACCTCCCTCCCTCTCTCTCTCTCTCTCTCTCTCCCCTCTCTCTCTCTCTCTCTCTCTCTCTCTCTCTCTCTCTCTCTCTCTCTCTCTCTCTCTCTCTCTCTCTCTCTCTCTCTCTCACTCCCTCCTTTCTTCTTTAGTTTTTTTCTTGCCTTGGTTTTGTTTTCTATATCTTTCTCGTATTTGTTGCTTTATTGTCCTGTCCTATTTGACAGACAATGTTTAACAAACTGTAGCATGTCATCTTGCTGGCATCATTTTGTTATCCCTTAACCCCTACTAGAGGTGATTTAACAGGTAGTACTGCCTCGGTGTGATTTAACAGGTAGTACTGCCTCGGTGTGATTTAACAGGTAGTACTGCCTCGGTGTGATTTAACAGGTAGTACTGCCTCGGTGTGATTTAACAGGTAGTACTGCCTCGGTGTGATTTAACAGGTAGTACTGCCTCGGTGTGATTTAACAGGTAGTACTGCCTCGGTGTGATTTAACAGGTAGTACTGCCTCGGTGTGATTCAACAGGTAGTACTGCCTCGGTGTGATTTAACAGGTAGTGCTGCCTCGGTGTCCCTATGTACTCTGAAGTAGAATATATTTTTGTGAGTTTGATATTCCAAATTGTTTCTAGTAAGTGAATATCTCAGGAGTAGTTAAGTGAGTTTTCAGGACTGTCAAATAATTGTTTTCACATTAAATAGGAGCAGTGGACACCCGCATTCCACAACTATGTTTTTCACCTAGTGTACCCATTGACTGTAATGTTAATGTTTTTTCACCTACTGTTCCCATTGACTGTAATGTTAATGTTTTTCACCTACTGTACCCATTGACTGCAATGTCATAATTTTTTTCATATTCACGTCCTAATGATCACTACAGTGGATGATATTTAGCACATACAGTAAAAGATGAATAACAATATTTCTATACATTTATTTTCTTGGTAAAATGTTTTTATTTTTCACCCAAAACACTATTATGTAAAAAAAATGAACAAACAAAAAACAAAAAAATCCGGGAATCAGGAGGATAGGAACAGCTAGTCACAGCCAGGTATGTTGCTATAGGAACAGCTAGTCACAGCCAGGTATGTTGCTATAGGAACAGCTAGTCACAGCCAGGTATGTTGCTATAGGAACAGCTAGTCACAGCCAGGTATGTTGATATAGGGACAGCTAGTCACAGCCAGGTATGTTGCTATAGGAACAGATAGTCACAGCCAGGTATGTTGCTATAGGAACAGCTAGTCACAGCCAGGTATGTTGCTATAGGAACAGCTAGTCACAGCCATATATGTTGCTATAGGAACAGCTAGTCACAGCCAGGTGTGTTGCCATAGGAACGATGCTGGATGCTCATTTCCTGGGACGGCCAGTGGTGCTGTTTCGCCAGTGGTGCTGTTTCGCCAGTGGTGCTGTTTCGCCAGTGGTGCTGTTTCGCCAGTGGTGCTGTTTCGCCAGTGGTGCTGTTTCGCCAGTGGTGCTGTTTCGCCTATCTCAGATCTCAGCTTTAAGCCCTACCTGAAAAGTTGTGTATTTTACTCCAACCCAATCTATTCATCATATGGTTCAGTCTCTTGCATGGGCTGAGGTAGAAGCTGAGAAATAGGAACCTAAATCCTTATCCCAAATGGCACCATATTCCCTATATAGTGCACTACTCCTGACCAGAACCCCTAGGGAATAGCGTGCCATTGGCAACGCTGTCCAAAAGCTCATCCAGGCAACTGGAGGCCTTGACTAGCTCTCTTCAAGGTCACCCACAGTACTGCCATATTCATCCTTCATTTATTGTGGATGTTTTGCTCCAATGGCCTCCACTCAGCTCAGGTTCCCAGTGAGGGTGATGCGCTCCAATTGACAAGGCCGTACCCCCAGTGTGGAGCATGGCTGTCTCCACTCAGCATGAACAGAGAATCAATCATCCGCTGTGTCGAGGTGAAAGGTGCTCAGAGGCCCAGCCCGGCACGCTGACACACACACACCAAGACACACACACAATCACGCACACACACACACACACACACCGAGACATACGCACGCAGACACACACACAGACACACACGGGTGAAAGGCCCGCCAGCCTGCCGCAGAGATGGGACTAATGCTGACTAGAACCGACCACTGTGTGAATACTTCTGCTGAGGGCCTAAACACACACACACACACACACACACACACACACACACACACACACACACACACACACACACACACACACACACACACACACACACACAAACACACACACAGCACTCACAGGTTCACTGAGGATTTCCAGAGGGCATACATGGATGCAGTGACGCAAACAGATACATGTACGCATCACTCAGGTACTGATAGTGACAAACATGTACTTATCCATCGTTACAGGTACTCTACTATCACATATAGTAACAAACATGTACTTATCCATCGTTACAGGTACTGTAGTAACACATATAGTGTCAAACATGTACTTATCCATCGTTACAGGTACTCTACTATCACATATAGTGTCAAACATGTACTTATCCATCGTTACAGGTACTCTACTATCACATATAGTGTCAAACATGTACTTATCCATCGTTACAGGTACTCTACTATCACATATAGTGTCAAACATGTACTTATCCATCGTTACAGGTACTCTACTATCACATATAGTGTCAAACATGTACTTATCCATCGTTACAGGTACTCTACTATCACATATAGTGTCAAACATGTACTTATCCATCGTTACAGGTACTGTAGTATCACATATAGTGTCAAACATGTACTTATCCATCGTTACAGGTACTGTAGTAACACATATAGTGTCAAACATGTACTTATCCATCGTTACAGGTACTGTAGTAACACATATAGTGTCAAACATGTACTTATTCATTGTTATACAATGTTGTGTTGGCATGACCTCATGCAGTATCATAAAGAGTGAGATTGAGAATACTTCCCAAATGACAACCTTTAATATAAGGAATAGGGTGTCGTTTGGAATTCCCCGACAGAGTGTCCATCCCTATAGCAACATACATGGCTGTGACTAGCTGTTCCTATAGCAACATACCTGCCTGTAACTAGCTGTCCCTATAGCAACATACCTGGCTGTGACTAGCTGTTCCTATAGCAACATACCTGCCTGTGACTAGCTGTCCATATAGCAACATACCTGGCTGTGACTAGCTGTTCCTATAGTAACATACATGGCTGTGACTAGCTGTTCCTATAGCAACATACCTGGCTGTGACTAGCTGTTCCTATAGCAACATACCTGGCTGTGACTAGCTGTTCCTATAGTAACATACCTGGCTGTGACTAGCTGTTCCTACAGCAACATACCTGGCTGTGACTAGCTGTCCCTATAGCAACATACCTGGCTGTGACTAGCTGTTCCTATAGCAACATACCTGGCTGTGACTAGCTGTTCCTATAGCAACATACCTGGCTGTGACTAGCTGTTCCTATAGTAACATACCTGGCTGTGACTAGCTGTTCCTATAGCAACATACCTGGCTGTGACTAGCTGTTCCTATAGCAACATACCTGGCTGTGACTAGCTGTTCCTATTGCAACATACCTGGCTGTGACTAGCTGTTCCTATAGCAACATACCTGGCTGTGACTAGCTGTTTCTATAGCAACATACCTGGCTGTGACTAGCTGTTCCTATAGCAACATACCTGGCTGTGACTAGCTGTTCCTATAGCAACATACCTGGCTGTGACTAGCTGTTCCTATAGCAACATACAGTACATACTTTGCTGTTCTATCGTGCAACGATGTGCAATGATGTCCGAGGAGAGAAAAAACTGCGTTCGTTGTTTGAAGTGACGTATTAGTTATAATATTGCAAACGGATGTGGCAGTTTCACCGCTATGGATTCCAGCTTTAATATAAAATATTAATATAAAAACACTGTTGTATTCAGATACAGCTTAATTTAGACAGCAAGACCACTGTTGTTTATCCAACATTCACAATCTTGTTAATGTCTTAACTATGTTGGTGGGGGGGGGGGGGGGACAATAAAACTCAAAAACAAACAGAAAACAGTTTGTTTATTAAACATGTCAGTGACACTGGGAGCATTTTTTTTTTTTTTATACCTCACATGAATGTGTCTCTTTTGTTACGTTAATTAATCTTAATTAATAATCTTAAGGATAAGATTTGTCCATTTGCTTTTTTCAGGTTAATAAATGACTAGTCTTACTTACTAATTGGGGAAAAGGAAGATGTGAAGTGTTCTTTCTCCCGTCGTAATCAGCGTAACACTCCCATTACGAGGATAATACAATATAACATCTATTTTCCCTTCTTATTCCCCGAAGGTGGCATTATGATGCTTTTAAATGCTAAATAGCTCCTACCCCACGCCAGAATTATGTTCTTCCACAAAGCATCAATTACTTCAATTTATGTCACAATGCTGCGTGGATAAGAAAATAAATATTTGCATCCTAAATGGCACCCTATTCCCTACATAGTGCACTACTTTTCACCAGTGCCCTGTGGGCCCTAGTGCACTGTGTAGGGAATAGGGTGCCATTTGGGACACAAGCCGTAGTTTCACAAGCAGCTAAGAGAATAATGAGGTGTAAAGAACAGAGATCAAGATGGATCAAGACTGAGCCTCAGAATGATCTTCACTTCATTAAAGCAGAGCAGAAGAACAGAGGCCCTAATGAGTATTATATTCATCAGAAGCTCTTGACAATGAAATTTCACGTTCATCTAATGAATTTAGAGACCGAGGCTGGGTCTCAAATGGCACCCCTGTTCCCTATATATTCCCTTATGGTGTTCTGGTCAAAAGCAGTCCACTATAAAAAGGGAAAAAATATGCTATTTGGGGACGCCTCCTCAGATTGAAAGGTTTTTGATTAATTACAACGTTAATGGATTAGATTTAGGATGATAAGATAGAAAGTCGCTGTCTGATATGTAGAATATATTGTTGCATTTACCACTTACAAGCAGCATCAGCACACTCTTTATTTCTCAATGAGGTTCATAAAGTCACTATTCACAGACATACCTTCCTTCGTGTCGATAGTTTCAAGTTCGAGTCTCAAGATTTTTAATTTTTATTTTTTTTGTCATTTAGCAGACGCTCTTATCCAGAAGCAATTAGGGTTAAGTGCCTTGCTCAAGGGCACATCGACAGATTTTTCACCTAGTCGGCTCGGGGATTAGAACCAGCGACCTTTTGGTTACTGGCACAACGCTCTTAACCACTAAGCTACCTGCCTCCCTATATAAAATAAAACATTATAAATAAAACATCTGTTAATTTTACTCACCAGAGCTCTAGCATCGAAAAACAGCATTACAAAACAGTAAGGAGGTTCTGGACAAATATGTACAAAATGATAGGTTTCATTGTAAAAAAAATAAAAATAAAAAAAATAAATAAAAAAAAAGCAAACTTAACCAATTGCTTAATCAACATTATTCTGTGAGTTGAGTGGACTTCAAATGGACAAGAATTTGTGTGAAAGTTTGACTTACTCAACAAACTCTGCTTGAAGTGAGCTGAATTTGAAAGAAAAAAAAACGTGTTGAGTTAAATAAAATAAAATGAATGCTTGCCTTTGGAAGGAAACACTGTATGTTGGTTAAGCAAATGTTGAACAAACTCACCATCAAATTGCAGCTGGTTGCCTTACAATTTTACGTTAAATCAACAAACTCTGCTCTAAGTTCAGTAAAATTGCTTTAGGGTTTAACCGGCTCCTCAAACAATAATATATGTATTGTATTGTCATAAAGAGTACAATTTTATACTGGAAAATATGCAAATAAGGTAGAATACATTCTCAAGTTGAATTGTATGTTCAATCAACCTAAAATTCAACTTGAGAATGTATGTTGGGTCAGCTATATGTCCGAAAGTTGAGCAAACTCACAATCCTACCGCAGCTGGTTGCCTTGCAATTGTACGTTGAATCAACTTTAATGCTATTTTGTTGAGCAAACCCACAATCCTATTTCAGCTGGTTGTCTTACAGTTAGTTGTATGTCGAATCAACATACACTACCGTTCAAAAGTTTGGGGTCACTTAGAAATGTCCTTGTTTTCCATGAAAACATACATTAAATGAGTTTGAATTGAAAATATAGCAAAATGAATGGGACATGTAGTCATTGACAAGATTAGAAATAATGATTTTTAATTGAAATAATAATTGTGTCCTTCAAACTTTGCTTTCGTCAAAGAATCCTCCATTTGCAGCAATTACAGCCTTGCAGACCTTTGGCATTCTAGTTGACAATTTGTTGAGGTACTCTGAAGAGAGTTCACCCCATGCTTCCTGAAGCACCTCCCACAAGTTGGATTGGCTTGATGGGCACTTCTTACGTACCATACGGTCAAGCTGCTCCCACAACAGCTCAATAGGGTTGAGATCCAGTGACTGCGCTGGCCACTCCATTATAGACAGAATACCAGCTGACTGCTTCTTCCCTAAATAGTTATTGCATAGTTTGGAGCTGTGCTTTGGGTCATTGTCCTGTTGTAGGAGGAAATTGGCTCCAATCAAGCGCCGTCCACAGGGTATGGCATGGCATTGCAAAATGGAGTGATAGCCTTCCTTCTTCAAGATCCCCTTTACCCTGTACAAATCTCCCACTTTACCACCACCAAATCACCCCCAGGCCATCACATTCCCTCCACAATGCTTGACAGATGGCATCAAGCACTCCTCCAGCGTCTTTTGATTTGGTCTGCGTCTCACAAATGTTCTTCTTTGTAATCCGAACACCTCAAACTTTGATTCGTCTGTCCATAACACTTTTTTCCAATCTTCCTCTGTCCAGTGTCTGTGTTCAGTGTCTGTGTTCTTTTGCCCATCTTAATCTTTTCTTTTTATTGGCAAGTAAAAAGAAAAGATTAAGATGGGCAGTCTGAGATATGGCTTTTTCTTTGCAACTCTGCCTAGAAGGTCAGCATCCTTGCTCAGTCTTGCGCAGTTGTGCACCGGGGCCTCCCACTCCTCTTTCTATTCTGGTTAGAGACAGTTGGCGCTGTTCTGTGAAGGGAGTAGTACACAGCGTTGTACGAGATCTTCAGTTTCTTGGCAATTTCTCGCATGGAATAGCCTTCATTTCTCAGAACAAGAATAGACTGGTGAGTTTCAGAAGAAAGTTATTTGTTTCTGGCCATTTTGAGACTGTAATCGAACCCACAATTACTGACGCTCCAGACACTCAACTAGTCTCAAGAAGGCCAGTTTTATTGCTTCTTTAATCAGCACAACAGTTTTCAGCTGTGCTAACATAATTGCAAAAGGGTTTTCTAATGATCAATTAGCCTTTTAAAATGATAAACTTGGATTAGCAAACACAACGTGCCATTGGAACACAGGACTGATGGTTGCTGATAATGGGCCTCCGTACGCCTATGTAGATATTCCATTAAAAATCAGCCGTTTCCAGCTACAATAGCCATTTACAACATTAACAATGTCTACACGTTATTTCTGATCAATTTGATGTTATTTTATTGGACAAAAAAAATGCTTTTCTTTCGAAAACAAGGACATTTCTAAGTGCCCCCAAACTTTTGAATGGTAGCGTATATATATATATATATATATATATATATTTTAAGTGTGAAAAATCAACATTGAGAAATAATCTCAAACAATCTAAGTTTCCCGGGTTCGCTTCAGTCTTGACAAAAGGAGGAGGATTGTTAAATCGAAGATTAATTTAGTCATTGTTCCACATGACATGAACTCTATGGGAACACTTTTAGATTAGGCTACTTAGTTTAGATTAGGCTACTTACTTTAGATTAGAGCACTATCTACAAAAGGCTTTGTTAGGGATTTATAAGGAGGTAATGAATGTTAGAGAATGTACCTGTGAAGTGAAAGATGTCCTGCAATGCCTTTTTTATCAGAATAGGACATACAAATTACGTTCCAAATGGCACCCTATTCCCTGGTTTGTGCACTACTTTTTTGACCAGAGCCCATAGGATATAGGGTGCTATTTGGGACCTAGCCACAGTACCCTTTTGTCTGGTTATTGTCAAAGTACACTAAGTGAACCTTCTCTATAGTTTAATAAGAAATGTTCTCATCAGAACTGTAGGAGACAAAAGGCCCTTTAAAGAAGAATAAATAATGTATGATTCATTTGAATTATATTTATTCTTATTTAGATGAGCTTCCCATATTATGGTTACTTATTGACCTGATCGACAGCTTGAACCCGCCCACTCTACTGGGAAGCACAAGTCAATATGGGGAGGTAATTTGGGAAGCTAGGGGGGGGAGTCCTAGCACTGGTTGAAGGCTACACAGTTTCCAACCACCACTAACAACCACCAACATTTCATAATATACTTTACACATAACACACTGATGTACAAAAGGCATTGCGTTGTTCTTGACAGTTTAATTTAGTTATAAATGAAGACGCGTGGCAAACTATGGAACCCTGGATCTAAAGGAGAACAAAGGAACAAAAGGTGGGTTGAAACTTCATCAACTATTGCAAGGACAGTGGCTAATTTAGACTTGGAGGACCCTACAACAAGTTGGAAACTTTACGCTCCATATATTTTGCACCAGTGAACGGCTATTGTGAAAACAAATCGCACGGAGCGCATCAAACAATGGAATGGAGACACGGGATTTATGAATGAACAAAGAGCTTTTGTGCGCATAATAGCTTTCAATAAATAGATTCATTGTGCATTTACGGATACGATAGCTACGTGGAATAAAGACATGTTTGCTGTTGATTATTATGATAATCGTTGGAATGTGTTTGTCATTTTAGTCTGCTCATGGAATGGAAACACTAAACCAGCCTGATCAACACAACTGAAACAAATACGAAAGTTTTGGAATCGCAAATGATCGTGACTGAAGTGTGTTTTTGCGCAAATGATGGATGACAAAACCAAAGATGGCATGGAAAAAATGTCTGAGCCTATGACTGTAGAGCAATAAAAACGACTACGCTTATTGGCTCTCGTAGGGCAAAGCAAGGAAACAGAATGAAATAAATGCTCTCATGGTTAGTAAAGAAAACGTTGGACCAAGTGACTTTTCTTTCTGATCGGTTTCAACGTATACCGAATGAATTCATACAGCTTCATGAATCCGTTCAAGCTCTATTATCGGATGATGAAAAGGGTTGATTTGACAAAAAAAAATGATAAGGTTTGATGAATTTAATGGATAATGTGTTGGTGATGCAGAATCTCTGGTCACTGAACATCCCCCTGAAATAGATGCCGATGACAGCGCTTCAAAAAACTCTGGGAGATCCTCAACTACAAGTAGAAGCAGAAAGAGCTTCTCTCTTGGCCAAGGCAGAAGCACTCAAAGCTAAGCAACAAGTTGAGATAGAGGAAACAAAAATACTAGCTGAGCTAAAAGACAAAAAGGAGAACCTGGAAATGCTAAAATAGCAGCATCTAATGCCCAAATAAACGTTCTGGAAGAACATGAAGAGTACTTGCAAAATGGGACCAAAGACGCAAAAAGGATAGCATGAATTTATATCATGAGGAGTCCAGAATAATTAGTTGTCTTAGAACCCTGGAAAAGTTCAATCCGTCTTCTGTGGAGAACTCACCAGAAGAGGATGAAATGTACACTAGTCCTCACCTGAACCCGTGGTCCTCTGTAGCTCAGCTGGTAGAGCACGGCGCTTGTAACGCCAAGGTAGTGGGTTCGATCCCCGGGACCACCCATACACAAAAAAAATGTATGCACGTATGACTGTAAGTCGCTTTGGATAAAAGCGTCTGCTAAATGGCATATTATATATTATATTATAACCCAAAGCGCAGTCAAAATACATGACCTAGGAGTAGCCACCAGCATATATCATCATGACCAGCTGGTGGCACCAATATGGCAAACAATTCTGAGCAGGTTATATTTGCTGATGTTCTACACAGACCAAACGAAGTGACTGAACTCATTGTCAAGCAGCAAAGGTTGTCATTACTTCCTGTCAGAGAAATTCCGGTGTTTACAGGTGACCCACTTGGGGTTGGGGGGGGGACAATGCAAATAGTCCGGGTAGCCATGATTAGCTGTTCAGGAGTCTTAAGGCTTGGGGGTAAAAGCTGTTAAGAATCCTTTTGGACCTAGACTTGGCGCTCCGGTACCGCTTACCATGCGGTAGCAGAGAGAACAGTCTATGACTAGGGTGGCTGGAGTCTTTGACCATTTTTAGGGCCTTCCTCTGACAACGCCTGGTATAGAGGTCCTGGATGGCAGGAAGCTTGGCCCCAGTGATGTACTGGGCCGTACGCAATACCCTCTGTAGTGCTTTACGGTCGGATGCCGAGCAGTTGCCGTACCAGGCATTCAAGACAAGCTTTATTTCTTCAATAAACAAATGGGTCAAGCAAGAGGACTAGTCCGCAGCTGTCATCATATGAAACCTGGGGTTGGGGTACAGGGAAGCTAGGAGACATTTTGCTTTGGATGCTTTATTAAAGGTCATATGAGCAACGATTGCACGAGGAAGGTAACGTGCTGCCCAATAAAACGGAGGAGAGGGTTGAACGTTTCTTCCAGAGTCTGCTGGAGAGACAACAGAGGGCAATGTGTGCAGAGGGGTTTCTCTTTCCACAAGTGGCCACACTGGGGTCTGCGACGAAGGCAGTCGCCTCGCCACGTTGCCTGTGCAAAATCAAACATTCTACAGGAAACTAAAATCATGCAGACCTTTTGTGTTTTTAGATCCCAGCAGCTCAGCAACATTCTGTTACGGAGAAGAAGCTTTATGTCAGATCACAACGTCAGGGGGGGGGGAAGAGAACGGGCATTCTGTTATGGACAATGGGCCTGAGGGAAACCAGGGGGGGGGGAAAGAGAACGGGCATTCTGTTATGGACAATGGGCCTGAGGGAAACCAGGGGGGGGGGAAAGAGAACGGGCATTCTGTTATGGACAATGGGCCTGAGGGAAACCAGGGGGGGGGGAAAGAGAACGGGCATTCTGTTATGGACAATGGGCCTGAGGGAAACCAGGGGGGGGGGAAAGAGAACGGGCATTCTGTTATGGACAATGGGCCTGAGGGAAACCAGGGGGGGGGGGAAAGAGAACGGGCATTCTGTTATGGACAATGGGCCTGAGGGAAACCAGGGGGGGGGGAAAGAGAACGGGCATTCTGTTATGGACAATGGGCCTGAGGGAAACCAGGGGGGGGGGAAAGAGAACGGGCATTCTGTTATGGACAATGGGCCTGAGGGAAACCAGGGGGGGGGGAAAGAGAACGGGCATTCTGTTATGGACAATGGGCCTGAGGGAAACCAGGGGGGGGGGAAAGAGAACGGGCATTCTGTTATGGACAATGGGCCTGAGGGAAACCAGGGGGGGGGGAAAGAGAACGGGCATTCTGTTATGGACAATGGGCCTGAGGGAAACCAGGGGGGGGGAAGAGAACGGGCATTCTGTTATGGACAATGGGCCTGAGGGAAACCAGGGGGGGGGGGGGAGAGAACGGGCATTCTGTTATGGACAATGGGCCTGAGGGAAACCAGGGGGGGGGGAAAGAGAACGGGCATTCTGTTATGGACAATGGGCCTGAGGGAAACCAGGGGGGGGGGGGAAGAGAACGGGCATTCTGTTATGGACAATGGGCCTGAGGGAAACCTGGGGGGGGGGGGGGAGAGAACGGGCATTCTGTTATGGACAATGGGCCTGAGGGAAACCAGTGGCCTGTTACTAAATAAACAGACTGGAGGTATTGTGGTCCTTACACTCATAGCAAAATTCCCATCACAAAGGAAAGTTTCCCCTCACAAGATCTCTTGTGGGTAGAGTCACTTTAACTCTATCCACATTACATTTACGTCATTTAGCAGACGCTCTTATCCAGAGCGACTTACAGTTAGTGAGTGCATACATTATTTAATTTTTTTTATATTTTCATACTGGCCCCACGTGGGAATCGAACCCACAACCCTGGCGTTGCAAACGCCATGCTCTACCAACTGAGCTACCTCCCTGCCGGCCATTCCCTCCCCTACCCTGGACGAATTGTGCACCGCCCCATGGGTCTCCCGGTCGCGGCCGGCTACGACAGAGCCTGGATTCGAACCAGGATCTCTAGTGGCACAGCTTGCACTGCGATGCAGTGCCTTAGACCACGGCGCCACTCGGGAGACATGTACATATTACCTCAATTACCTCGACTAACCGTTGCCCCCCGCACATTGACTCTGTACCAGTACCCCCCTCTATATATCCTCCCTACTGTTATATTATTTTACTGCTGCTCTTTAATTATTTGCTATTTTTGTCCTTGGTTGGGTGATAAATGGACGACTCGGCAGCAGTAGCTGTCATGACAGAAATGAGGGGCCATACAGAATGTGGCAGTGAACAGAGTATCAGTTGAGAGCTTAGAACAGCTGCTGATCGAACATTAAAACAGAGACTTTCCAGAGCAAGTTCACAATGAGAAAAGCGAATTATCTGTTGAAGACCAGCGCTTCCTTCCATTACACTTAAAGAAGGACCACCTTCAACTACCCTTTTTGGAAGGAGGAAGTGAATATGCCAACTTAATCGCCACATTGCAGAGCGACGTGCTCACAACCTCAAAAGGACGTTTGAAAATAATAGTATTCTTCGAGGACTATAAAGGATTTCTAAATTACGTGGAAAAAGCAAGGGCATGCAGAAAAGGTGCCTCAGGACCAGCTGCTCCGGCAGGATGGACGAGTGTGGTACATTCCACACCATGGGGTGTACCACCCAAAAAAAAGAAAAATATCACAGTGGTTTTCGACTTGTATTGCTTCGTTCAAGGGCACTTCATTCAACAAAGAGCTGCTGCAAGGTCCGTATCTTTCAAACACCCTCTTAGGCGATCTGCTGAGGTTTCTCCAAGGAGCCCGTCGCCGTAATGGCTGACATAGAGGGCATGTTTGACCAGGTCAGTCTATCCCCTCAAGATGTGGACTTCCTGAGTACCAGATGACAGTTCATCTGTTCTCCTCTCCCAGTTCTGTTCTAGTTTTGCACTAAACTAAACCGCTGATGACAACAAAGATAAGATGATGAGATCTGTAAAACTGTGAAAAAAATGAACGTTCGCGTGGATGACCTTCTAAAATCAGTGTCCTCAGAAAGTGAAGCTACCACACCCAATTCAATGATCTGAAGAGGACACCCTCTCCTTCAGAACGTGGTCCTCTGTAGCTCAGCTGGTAGAGCACGGCGCTTGTAACGCCAGGGTAGTGGGTTCAATCCCCGGGACCACCCATACACAAAAAAATGTGTGCAAGCATGACTGTAAGTCGCTTTGGACAAAAGCGTCTGCTAAATGACATATTATTAACAGCCATGAAAGCCCAACCAAATTACCAGAAGAGGCATTCTACCAGTCATCCCTCTAGGGGTTTTTGGCACCATTTGTCCTGACTGGAAGAAACATACAGCAGGAGCTATGTAGTCTGGACTGTGGATGGGATGAGGAGATCCCAGAGGTCTTTGCTGTGCAGTGGGAGGAAATGGATTCGTTTCAATGTGTCCAGATGTATTAAACCTGCTGGTTATGGAACAATGAAGTCTTCCCAGCTTCATCACTTCAGTGACGCCAGTGAAGTTGGATGTGGAGACGCCAGTGGGGTTGGATGTGGAGAGGCCAGTGAGGTTGGATGTGGAGAGGCCAGCGGGGTTGGATGTGGAGAGGCCAGCGGGGTTGGATGTGGAGAGGCCAGTGGGGTTGGATGTGGTCATCCTACCTCAATCAAGTAAACAACAACGACCACCATCATGTAGTTTCATCATGGGACACCACTTACTGACCCTCCCCAGGAGGCTGGAGGCTGCTGGTCTGGCTGTGAGGATGGGATTCAATGCTAAGACATGAGCTTGAAATGAAGTTGGAGGCGTCTGTATTCTGGACGGACAGCACGTCTGTATTCTGGACGGACAGCACGTCTGTATTCTGGACGGACAGCACGTCTGTATTCTGGACGGACAGCACGTCTGTGTTCTGGACGGACAGCACGTCTGTGTTCTGGACGGACAGCACGTCTGTGTTCTGGACGGACAGCACGTCTGTGTTGTACTACATTTTCAAATGAATCAAGAAGATTCCACACGTTCGTAGTGAACAGAGTCTCAGTCATAAGGGAAAGTTCCAGACCCTCTCGATGGAGGTACGTGACATCACCGCTCAACCCAGTGGATGATACTTCTCGAGGAATGAATGCAGAGACATTTCTCCAATCAAAGCAATGGATAACTGGCCCAGAATTCCTGTTAAAGGGTGAGGCTCAATGGCCAAAACTGAAAGGGGAAAATCAAAGAAAATGTAATTAGATCACCCAGAGGTCAAGAAGATCACTGTGAATCATGTAACGGTCAAGGAATTTCAGGATCATACAGCTGCACTGCTGGAACATTTTCTCAAGAGTGGAGATGTTTTAAAAATTGAGCTGTAGCTTGTCTACCGACAGTAAGACTTGTTCTGTAGCAACCGCGTCAGAAGAGAAAATAATTGACACAAAGTAAAGATAAAAAGGCTGTAGAAAAGAAAAATGAAGAAGTTCAGAGCGAAGCTCGTCTGTCGAGGACACGGCACAGGCTGAGAAATCCACTGTATGATGCAGCCAGTGGCAATCTTCTTCACCCTCAGGTGTCACGTCCGTTGAGTTTGAGGATTGGACCAAGGTGCAGCGTGGTATGCGTACATGTTCGTTTATTAAATAAACACAGAACAAAACAACAAAAGCAACGTAACGTGAAGTTCTAAAGGCTATACATCAAACAAGCCAAACACACAGAAACAAGATCCCACAACTACTAAAGGTAGGCAACATGGCTGCCTAAGTATGATCCCCAATCAGAGACAACGGATCGACAGCTGCCTCTGATTGGGAACCACACCCAGGCCAAAACAGAGAAATACACATTCTAGAAACAATCAACATTCACACCACTGACCAAACTAACAAGAAACAACAGGCATTAAAGGTCAGGGCGTGACATCAGGAGATTGCTGATCTGGAGGCAGGAGAAACAGCCTCATCTTCAGACTGGATTCTATTCTGCAGGATGGACTGCTGAGAGTGGGAGGATGGTTGAGGAGGGCTGCAATGCCAGAGGATATCAAAAATCCAGTCAGTGTTGGTAAAAGCAGCCACCTCTCCACACTCATCTTGAGAAGCCATACACAAGCAGATAGGAAACAGTGAACGGAATAATACGCTCTCCAAGTTAAGACAGAGGTATTGGATAGTGAGTCATGTGCTCTCCAAGTTAAGACAGAGGTATTGGATAGTGAATCATGTGCTCTCCAAGTTGAGACAGAGGTATTGGGTATTGGGTCAGCCGCGCCATTCATCTAGAAGTAGCATCTTCCCTTGACACAGATTCATGTTTCAGTGCCATTTGGCAGATTTATCTGCAGGAGGGGGTCAAGTGAAGGAAATTAGGTCAGATAACGGCACCAATTATGTTGGCTCTTAGCGAGAAATGAAGTGAGGCTTTGAAAGGATTGAATCATGGAAAGATTCAAAATAACTTGTTGCCTGATGGAATAATATGGGTATTCAACCCACCCACTGGATCCCATCGTGGCGGTGTGGGGGGGAGCGACTGATCCGCCAGGTGAGCTCCATACTAACATCGGCCCTGAGACAGCAGCCATTGGATGAAGAAGGCTTGCAAACAGCTTCATGTGAAGTGGGAGCCATATTGAATCATCGCCCAATCACTGCTGTATCTGACGATCCCAATGACCTTGAAGCTCTCACGCCTAATCACTTGCTGCAGTTGAAAAAGAAAACCAAAAGCCTCCTGGACTATTCAGGAAGGAGGACTCATATTCCAGACAGAGATGGAGACAGATACAATACCTCGTGGATCTGTTCTGGACGAGATGGAGAAGGGAGTACCTTCCTTTGGTACCTTAACTTGATACAAAGGCAGTCTCAGAACAGATGATTTGGTGCTTATCGTGGACAGCACAACACCCAGGAACACTTGGATGATGGGAAGAGTCATTAAACCTATTCAGGACTCAAAAGATGGCAAGATACCACCCTCTGGAGAGTCCTGCAGTTGCGGGCGGTGCAGTTTCCGTACCAGGCGGTGATACAGCCCGACAGGATGCTCTAATTTGTGCATCTGTAAAAGTTTGTGAGGGTTTTAGGTGCCAAACCAAAGTTCTTCAGCCTTCTGAGGTTGAAGAGGATCTGTTGTGCCATCTTCACCACACTGTCTGCGTGGGTGGAACCATTTTCAGATCGTCAACGATGTGTACGCCAAGCAACCTGAAGCTTTCCACCTTCTCCACTGCGGTCTTGTCGATGTGGATAGGGGGGCGTGCTCCCTCTGCTGTTTTCCTGAAGTCCACGATCATCTCCTTTGTTTTGTTGACGTTGAGTGAGAGGTTATTTTCCTGGCACCACGCTCCCAGAGCCCTCACCTCCTCCCTGTAGGCGATCTCGTCATTGTTGGTAATCAAGCCTACTACTGTTGTGTCGTCTGCCAACTTGATGACTGAGTTGGAGGCGTGCGTGTTAAATATCCATCACTAGGCGGCTTCCACCCGGTTACGTAACCCTGCACCTTAGAGGCTGCTGCCCCATATACATAGACTTGGACTCACTGGCCACTTTAATAATGGAACACTAGTCACTTTAATAATGTTTACATACTGCTTTACTCATCTCATATGTATATACTGTTATATATTCTACTGTGGTTGTGGACAGGTGTCTTTTATACTGATAACAAGTTCAAACAGGTGCCATTTATACAGGTAACGAGTGGAGGACAGAGGAGCCTCTTAAAGAAGAAGTTACAGGTCTGTGAGAGCCAGAAATCTTGCTTGTTTGTAGGTGACCAAATACTTATTTTCCACCATAATTTGCAAATAAATTCATAAAAAATCCTACAATGTGATTTTTGTCTGTCATAGTTGACGTGTACCTATGATGAAAATTACAGGCCTCTCTCATCTTTTTAAGTGGGAGAACTTGCACAATTGGTGGCTGACTAAATACTTTTTTCCCCCCCCACTGTACATAGACATGGAATCACTGGCCACTTTAATAATGGAACACTAGTCACTTTAACAATATTTACATATTTTTGCTTTACTCATAAGTATATACTGTATTCTATTCTACTGTATTTTAGTCTGTGCCACTCCGACATTGCTCGTCCTAATACTTAAATATTTCTTATTTCCATTATTCACTTTCAGTTTGTGTTCATTATGTCTATTGTTGTGAATTGCTAGATATTACTGCACGGTTGGAGCTAGAAACACAAGCATTTCACTACACCCCGCAAAATAACATCTGCTAAACACGTGTATGTGACCAGTACTATTTGATTTGATTTGATTTGAAAGGGTCATGTACGGAGCGTAGTCCTTAAGATAAAAAAAAAACATCCGTCTTGGAACGACCTATCACCAAGCTGTGTCTGCTGTAGGAAGCAGCATATGATTAAATACGCAGAAAAGTACCACCCTCATACAGAATGATGGATTAAATACCTTTTGAGGTGTACAATTGGTGTTAAATTAAGAAGAAAATAAGAAAATACGCTTTGAATACGAAGATTTTAAGTTTTGCCTCCTCGAAGATTTCAGTTGAAAATATAATTGTTTTGTTAATGGCAGCCACAATTAGGGTCTGGTAACATAGGAGACAAAAAAGCCCTTTAAAGAAGAATAAATAATGTATGATTAATTTGAATTATATTTATTCTTATTTAGATGAGCTTCCCATTTTATGGTTACTTATTGACCTGATTGACAGCTTGAACCCGCCCACTCTACTGGGAAGCACAAGTCAATATGGGGGGGGGGTCCTAGCACTGGTTGAAGGCTACACAGTTTCCAACCACCACCGACATTTCGTAATATACTTTAAACATAACACACTGATGCACAAAAGGCATTGCGTTGTTCTTGACAGTTTAATTTAGTAATGAATGAAGACGCGTGGCAAACTACGGAACCCTGGATCTAAAGGAGAACAAAGGAACAAAAAGATGGGTTGAAACTTCATCAACTATTACAAGGACAGTGGCTAATTTAGACTTGGAAGACCCTACAACAAGTTGGACATTTTAAGCTCTATGGATTTCACGAGCCAGTGAATGGCTATTGCCACTATTGCCAGGGCCCATAGGACTCTGGCCAAAAGTAGTGCACTATATAGGGAATAGGGGTGCTATTTACGGTGTAGCGAAGTGCCCTTGTGTGTCAACTTAATGTTTATTAAACACCATTTATTCCCTTCAGACATTTCAGAATAATAATTGCAGCATCTAAAAAAAATTTTTTTTATTGATCTGGATTAACCATGTCAATTCGCTGCTATCTCTCCAACTAAACGATAATTTGCATAAATCCATTAGTAATATAATGCTAAACGTATAGTCACAAGTACCTCGAGGCAGAATTACACAATTCAAGGATATAAGTTTAGTAATGCATGTATTTTCTTGGAAATATTGAGGCGTTTTTCTGACACAGGTCAGAACATTTTCCCCTCCGTGTGGTATGCAGCAATGTTTGATTTTGATTAGCCCTATAGAAACCTTTAAGTTAGTCTATAATTTGATATCGACGCAGAAAGAGATCGCTATAGGCTCAATATCAGTAATTGGACAGGTCGTTCACTGTGCAAAAGGTCACAGTCTAAACAAACGCTTAACATGGATGTTCATTAACGAGTTATCATCAAGTATTTTTATGAACCCTCATACTACCGACTGGGGGGAATTTTGACCCCAGAAGCATATTCTTTTAAAATCATAGACCAAAGGTAGTTTATTCAATTCTTCAAAATATTCATGACTTTGTCAATCAAATTGTTCTTAATAAATCTAAATAATTGTTTAGTGTTTCTGTATCAATACGGACTTACAAAAAAAATAAAATAAACATGTCCTTTGGGGTCATTTTAACCTCAGCCAAAAACACTTAATTCTGCCTATATTAATTTGATAAATAGGACCTTTATTTGAATCTGGGTTTCTCTGGAGACATAATAAGTTATCCAGACCACCAGAGGGTGGTGGGGGACCTGTATCACTGATTTTGAACAGATAGACAAATAATCTGCAGAGATAAAGGATCCCATGTACTCGCCTAAGATTGTTTTATTCTACGTATCATATGACTGTGTACAAAACTAAAATAACCATATTTCTGTGCATGTAACAATCTGCCGATGTAATACAAAGTCTGCCAATGGTGTAAATACTTGATAGAACATCAAATACAAAACTCAGATGCACTCTGAATCTACGTATAGAGCAGTGGCGGTTGGTGCCGTTCAAGATCAGGGAGGTCTATTTATTTTTGTTGTGAGCATGGCCATAGTTCTATTGCAGCGTATTGGATGACTGTCATTCATATTCCGTTCACCCAGCTCAATGTGACATCGATAGGTTTAGGCTACTACATGATACTCGATTTGCCCCTATACCCATCATGAGGTTGCTACAACCTACAAATTAAAGTTTAGAACGTAGGTGCACAGGTCGAGAGACAAATTGGCGTAATCAATGTGACAGACAGTGACACATTCAATACCACCTTGCTCACTCTTGCCTGCATCTAGCTGATTCTGGGGTGTAATCATGAGTCCAAAACCAGAGTTTCTTTTGGACTAATTCAGGTAGGTCCATCCCCGTTTCGTTCCATTTGCTTCCATTTTTAAGAAATGTTTTGCAACAGAATTTGAAGAATGAATACACCCTTGATCACCCGAACGCAGTTCACTTTCAAAGCAGCCACGTGCAGCATGATCGCTTTGCTCGTTGTATAAATCCTTCTCGCATCTACGCGCTCTCCTCCTCTCACCTTTTCCCTTCGCTTGTGGACTTCAGTGCACAACACATCAGCTGTCTGTGACCATGCGAAAAAAAACATTCAGAGCCAAACCTTCATATTATAACCGCTAACCACAGCCTACATCATTGTCACCATACATTTACATTTCAGCAGACGCTCTTATCCAGAGCGACTTTACAGGAGCAATTAGGGTTAAGTGCCTTGCTCAAGGGCACATCGACAGATTTTTCACCAAGTCGGCTTGGGGATTAGAACCAGCGACCTTTTGGTTACTGGCACAACGCTATTAACCACTAAGCTACCTGCCGCCTACTAACCATACTAACGTTATAGTCAATAAACTAAAGCTAACGCGTTAGTAAACCCACAATCCAATCCATGTGTACAATCATGCAGTGCAGTTTAGCAGTTGTACCAGCGGGCCCCGGTGGAAATAAATTAATAAAACCGAAAGCTTACCTTGAGTGGAAGAGTTACAGTGTTGGATAGCCTTAGCCAGCTAGCTAGCATAAATAGCATTCCTCTCTGTTTGAGTCAGGTTGCTGAGTCTACTAAATAAACTGTGAAACGTGAAAGGTAAACAAAAAAAAAAAAAAAAAATCTATCTCTCTCTCTCTCTCTCGGTCTGTCTCTCTGCTGCTTCTCCTTGATTTTTGAAGAAATTAATTTTTTCAAAACTGTTCAACTATTGTCTTTCTCTCTCTTTGAGTCGACTACTCACAACATTTTACTCACTGCAGTGCTAACTAGCTATAGCTTACGCTTTCAGTACTAGATTTATTCTCTGATCCTTTGATTGGGTCGACAACATGTCAGTTCATGCTGCAAGAGCTCTGATAGGTTGGAGGACGTCCTCCGGAAGTTGTCATAATTACTGTGTAAGTCTATGGAAGGGGGTGAGAACCATGAGCTTCCTAGGTTTTGTATTGAAGTCAATGTACCCAGAGGAGGACGGAAGCTAGCTGTCATCCGGCTACACCATGGTGCTACTCCAGAGAGTGCTGTTGAAACTTACTGTTGATCTTCATATAAAGAAAAGCTCATAAAAAAAAAGTATTTATTTGAATCCAGGTTTCTCCATAATAATCAGTTATCTATACCACCAGAGGTAATCCAGACTACTGTAATCCAGAAACAGCTACCCTTAAATAATATAATAATAATAATAATAATTAAATGTACACATGCTGCTGTATTGGGAGTTTATTCTCCCCCCTGAAAAATAGTACAAATCTAAAATGTTTTATTAATACCAGAATTCCAATAATTTCCTCCAATATTCTATATGTGCAACTTGTTATGGGATTTGAGGATTTGGGCTTTTTGAAGCATCCTGCCATAGACCCTAGTACTCTCATTGTTTCACTAGCAGTAATGCTAATGCTGTCTTTTGTAAATAAAGACAACTAAGCCATGTTTTTTGGTCATTGTCTCTCATGATCAATGGATTAAACACTTTTTTTGTCAATAAAATTAAGTATTTATCACATTTTGGTGTACCACCCCTTTAATTGGCAGTACGTTTTTACCACATAAATAAATATGTCAAAATTAATATTTACTTCAACATTCTGAAAACTAAACTATACTGCAATCAAATGATAGTAAATCTGCTTTTCAGTACTAATGTGGATTGTACTTTAAAAAAAAACGTTCACATTATTTAAGGGGAAATATTTGTATTTAATTTTTTACAGAATATGCAAATTGTCTGTTTTTTTGGGTTAGTTTTTTCAGATAACATTATTTACATGTCGAATGTCGTTTTGATAAGAATTAAGTTTATATTTAGCTATGATTGTTGCTCTTTCCAATTGTTTCTTATTGGGTCAAATGACCCCAGTTGGTAATCCATTTAAGTAAAACAGGGTTATACCTACAGAACATTATATCACTACCCCAAATGAAGTCTGATTTAAAATATAACGTTTTTAACATGCAATCTATCTGCAATATTAAAGCTGATCTACCACCCCCCCCCCCCCCCTATAATTTAAAACAAATAATAATACACACACAAAAAAATACCCAACAACTTCCTAATCAAATCAAACATCGATTCTAATCAACATGTATTTAAAGTGTGGTTTCACAAACAAGTTTTTCACAAGACGCTTAATATAAAACAAAACAAAAAAGAGGTGAAGGGAAATCGACTTCCCTTTTAGAGTAAATTAGATTCGCTTTATTGATCCCGGGATAATTAGCTTGCCAAAATAAAGGAAGCAAAATAGCCCTGTGATCCTTATACAAGCCCTATGATCTTCTCCTCGGCTGCGTCCCAAATGGATTCTTTTCCCTATATAGTGCACTATTTTTTTGACCATGGCCTTTTGGGGTCGTACATCGCTCAGACCCAGCTCTAGTAAATCCCCGGGCCCAGTTTGTGAGATTCCAGTTCAACACAAAGCTCAATGTGTCGTCGAACATAGAGAACACTCGTAAAAAAAAAACAGAAGTCGCCGTCCAAGTGAGTCGCAGGGGGACTAACAAAACCCTGCACCCGATGTGAATCTCTGCTCATCCAAAGAGACACAAACACAAACACGCGCACACACACACACACTGATGGCTCATACGTGCCAACGCCTGCCACACCGTCTCAACCTTATTCTACCGCAGGCAGTGAGAACCAGCAGAATGATGCATCTGTCAGTCGCCTCAAGAAGACAGGCACCCCCAACTCTGGCACCGCATTCTAACGGGGACGCTTCCAGAACCCAACAGCAGTTCCAGGTTCCAAAACCCATAAACTCTAAACTGGGTCGACAGAGACGGAGCAGGGAACGTCGGGATCGTTTAGTGTCTGAGTCCTGAAGCCTTGGATTGCCAAGTTGGATTGCGGGCAAGAACCATTCGTCATTAGGAGCCTTTGCCAACTACCAACGGCCAACTGCAAGGACGTATGCAAATGAGAATGATCGCTACTGGGAAAGGGGTTTGAGCCGTGATTGGTGCTGCTGACACTGGTCTGTGGTGGTTTAGAGCCCTGATTGGTGCTGCTGACACTGGTCTGTGGTGGGTTAGAGCCCTGATTGGTGCTGCTGACACTGGTCTGTGGTGGGTTAGAGCCCTGATTGGTGCTGCTGACACTGGTCTGTGGTGGGTTAGAGCCCTGATTGGTGCTGCTGACACTGGTCTGTGGTGGGTTAGAGCCCTGATTGGTGCTGCTGACACTGGTCTGTGGTTGGTTTGGGCCCTGATTGGTGCTGCTGACACTGGTCTGTGGTGGGTTTGGTGTGGGGCGGTACCGACCTACAGAGTAGACAGACACCGACTGCTACCTTTAAACCCTGTTTCTAAAATGCCTCCTTTGTCCTGATCTTTTAGACAGGTGTGGACGATTTAAAAGACACATTGCGATCTGATTGTGATCAGATCTTCCCGACCACCTCCGGAGTTGGTCAGACACGCATTGTGTCCGGATAAATTTCAAGTATAGACACATCTGGACGGTGAAACCATTTAAATCATAATCATCCCGCCTTTTAAAATCACTGACAGGTGGCACCATTGACTTACGGCATCAATATGTGTCTTAAAAATAAATAAACAAATATGATTTGTAAAAAAAAAAATTGGTCAAATAATTAGCATACAGGGAGGGACCAGGATATCTGGTCACAATGCGGACACAGAGAACGGATAAGAGACACGTTTTAATACCAGGTGTAGATACAACGGCTACAATCAGATTGTGGATAAGTTCAGGTGAAAGGACGCACGTTAGCAGCAGGTATAAACAAGGCTTTAGTCTCTGTCTGTGAGGCCTTTAACGCAGGCTGCGGGCACTGGAATGGTGTACATTTTAGGACACCCCCTTCAGGTGAAATGACGCACGTTTGCACCAGGTATAAACAAGGCTTTAGTCTCTGTCTGTGAGGCCTTTAACGCAGGCTTCAGGCACTGGTATGGTGTACATTTTAGGACAACCTCATGCCTCACCCCTCCTTGAGTCAATATTGTCAAACCCCTGCTTGAGTCAGTTGTCATGTCAATCGTCACGCCTCCGCCCCCCAGTCTTTGCTCTGTAGTACACCATCTTCCAATATATAACTCTGCATTTCTACACGACTCATCACATTACCACCACCACCGTTGCCATTTTCTCCATTTGCATTTACATTTACGTCATTTAGCAGACACTCTTATCCAGAGCGACTTACAGGAGCAATTAGGGGTTAAGTGCCTTGCTCAAGGGCACATCGACAGATTTTTCACCTAGTCGGCTCGGGGATTAGAACCAGCAACCTTTCGGTTACTGGCACAACGCTCTTAACCACTAAGCTACCTGCCGCCTCAATTTGCTCAATTTGCTCACGAGGCGTTGATGGTTGACTCAAGGTACTGGGGGGTGAGGTTTTGGGAGGCTGACGAAAGGTTTCCTAAAAATGTGCACCTTACTCCAGGCTGAGCGGGCTGGGATCCGTTTGCGTGTTTAGTGGCTAACCCTTGCGTTCATAACCAAAGTGGGAAGGTGGTATTTACCACATGCGACTTTGGAAAATCCACTTGAACGCCCCCCCGAAACTGGTCATTTACTAGTGGGAAACTATCACCCTGAGCTCCGACTTCTCCACACGCTGACCTCTGACCTACTAAGGAAATTACATTTTACATGTATATTTTAAGTCATGTAGCAGACGCTCTTATCCGGAGCGACTTACAGTTTTAGTGAGTGCATACATTTTTCATACTGCCCCCCCCCCCCCCCCGTGGGAATCGAAAACACAACCCTGGCGTTTCAAGCGCCGTGCTCTACCAAACTGAGCTACAGGAGGCCTCCTCGATAACAGCATTTTTGGCAGTTAAATGCAACAGCAAAACATTATTTATAAAAAGCAATCTATTAATATGTTTTTTTTGGGGACGTTATAATTTGTTTGCAGCATGATAGCTGTACTTTTGGTTGACTGTT
>NW_028164558.1:42500-47814 GCF_964263955.1 Coregonus lavaretus
TATATAGGGTAGTACACTACTTTTAACCAGGACCATTAGGGCACTGTATAGGGTAGTACACTACTTTTAACCAGGACCAATAGGGCACTATATATAGGGTAGTACACTACTTTTAACCAGGACCAATAGGGCACTATATATAGGGTAGTACACTACTTTTAACCAGGACCAATAGGGCACTATATATATAGGGTAGTACACTACCTTTAACCAGGACCAATAGGGCACTATATATAGGGTAGTACACTACTTTTAACCAGGACCAATAGGGCACTATATATAGGGTAGTACACTACTTTTAACCAGGACCAATAGGGCACTAAATATAGGGTAGTACACTACTTTTAACCAGGACCAATAGGGCACTATATGGGGTAGTACACTACTTTTAACCAGGACCAATAGGGCACTATATGGGGTAGTACACTACTTTTAACCAGGACAGACCAATAGGGCACTATATATAGGGTAGTACACTACTTTTAACCAGGACCAATAGGGCACTATATAGGGTAGTACACTACTTTTAACCAGGACCAACAGGGCACTATATATAGGGTAGTACACTACTTTTAACCAGGACCAATAGGGCACTATATAGGGTAGCACACTACTTTTAACCAGGACCAATAGGGCCCTATATAGGGAATAGGGTTCCAATTGGGAAGCAGACATAGCGATGCTGGAGACATCTGTGAATGATAGTACAGTGAGATCATTTATAGATGTGCCCAAGACGTCACCACACAGCAGTTTGATGTAATTGCATTGACTTGAGTGTGATAATAATGTAGGTCAGAATGAACATATCAACCTGTCATCTCACAGCTGAAGAGGATTTAAGAGACAGAAGCCAAAACTCACTGAGTTTTACTGTAATGTACTGCACTGTTCTGTTCTATACTGCACCCTACTGTACCCTACTGTACCCTACTGTTCTGTTCTGTTCTATACTGTACCCTACTGTACCCTACTGTTCTGTTCTATACTCTACCCTTCTGTTCTGTTCTATACTGCACCCTACTGTACCCTACTGTTCTGTTCTATACTGTACCCTACTGTACCCTACTCTACCCTACTGTACCCTACTCTACCCTACTGTTCTGTTCAGTTCTATACTGCACCCTACTCTACCCTACTCTACCCTACTGTTCTGTTCTATACTGTACCCTACTGTACCCTACTGTACCCTACTGTACCCTACTGTTCTGTTCTGTTCTATACTGCACCCTACTGTACCCTACTGTTCTGTACTGTACCCTACTCTACCCTACTGTACCCTACTGTTCTGTTCTATACTGTACCCTACTGTACCCTACTGTTCTGTTCTGTTCTATACTGTACCCTACTGTTCTGTTCTGTTCTATACTGTACCCTACTGTACCCTACTGTTCTGTTCTATACTGTACCCTACTGTACCCTACTCTACCCTACTGTACCCTACTCTACCCTACTGTTCTGTTCAGTTCTATACTGCACCCTACTCTACCCTACTCTACCCTACTGTTCTGTTCTATACTGTACCCTACTGTACCCTACTGTACCCTACTGTACCCTACTGTTCTGTTCTGTTCTATACTGCACCCTACTGTACCCTACTGTTCTGTACTGTACCCTACTCTACCCTACTGTACCCTACTGTTCTGTTCTATACTGTACCCTACTGTACCCTACTGTTCTGTTCTGTTCTATACTGCACCCTACTGTACCCTACTGTTCTGTTCTGTTCTATACTGCACCCTACTGTACCCTACTGCACTGTTCTGTTCTATACTGCACCCTACTGTACCCTACTGTTCTGTTCTGTTCTATACTGTACCCTACTGTACCCTACTGTTCTGTACTGTACCCTACTCTACCCTACTGTACCCTACTGTTCTGTTCTATACTGTACCCTACTGTACCCTACTGCACTGTTCTGTTCTATACTGCACCCTACTGTACCCTACTGTTCTGTTCTGTTCTATACTGGACCCTACTGTACCCTACTGTACCCTACTGTTCTGTTCTATACTGCACCCTACTGTTCTATACTGCACCCTACTGTTCTGTTCTATACTCTACCCTACTGTTCTATACTGCACCCTACTGCACCCTACTGTACCCTACTGTACCCTACTGTCCCCTACTGTTCTGTTCTATACTGTACCCTACTGTTCCCTACTGTTCTGTTCTATACTCTACCCTACTGTTCTATACTGCACCCTACTGTACCCTACTGTACCCTACTGTTCCCTACTGTTCTGTTCTATACTCTACCCTACTGTTCTATACTGCACCCTACTGTACCCTACTGTACCCTACTGTACCCTACTGTACCCTACTGTTCTGTTCTATACTGTACCCTACTGTACCCTACTGCACCCTACTGTACCCTACTGTACCCTACTGTTCTGTTCTATACTCTACCCTACTGTTCTATACTTCACCCTACTGCACCCTACTGTACCCTACTGTACCCTACTGTTCTGTTCTATACTGTACCCTACTCTACCCTACTGTTCTGTTCTATACTCTACCCTACTGTTCTGTTCTGTTCTATACTCTACCCTACTGTACCCTACTGTTCTGTTCTATACTCTACCCTACTGTACCCTACTGTACCCTACTGTTCTGTTCTATACTGTACCCTACTGTACCCTACTGTTCTGTTCTATACTGTACCCTACTGTACCCTACTGTTCTGTTCTATACTGTACCCTACTGTTCCCTACTGTTCTGTTCCCTACTCTACCCTACTCTACCCTACTGTTCTGTTCTGTTCTATACTGTACCCTACTGTACCCTACTGTACCCTACTCTACCCTACTGTACCCTACTCTACCCTACTGTACCCTACTGTTCTGTTCTATACTGTACCCTACTGTACCCTACTCTACCCTACTGTACCCTACTCTACCCTAATGTACCCTACTGTACCCTACTCTACCCTACTGTACCCTACTGTACCCTACTGTACCCTACTGTTCTGTTCTGTTCTATACTGTACCCTACTGTACCCTACTGTTCTGTTCTATACTGTACCCTACTGTACCCTACTGTTCTGTTCTATACTGTACCCTACTGTACCCTACTGTACCCTACTGTTCTGTTCTATACTCTACCCTACTGTACCCTACTGTTCTGTTCTGTTCTATACTGTACCCTACTGTACCCTACTGTTCTGTTCTATACTCTACCCTACTGTACCCTACTGTTCTGTTCTGTTCTATACTGTACCCTACTGTACCCTACTGTTCTGTTCTATACTGTACCCTACTGTACACTACTGTTCTGTTCTATACTGTACCCTACTGTACCTACTGTTCTGTTCTGTTCTATAATGTACCCTACTGTACCCTACTGTTCTGTTCTGTTCTATACTGTACCCTACTGTACCCTACTGTACACTACTGTTCTGTTCTATACTGTACCCTACTGTACCCTACTGTACCTACTGTTCTGTTCTGTTCTATACTGTACCCTACTGTATCCTACTGAACCCTACTGTTCTATACTGCACCCTACTGTACCCTACTGAACCCTACTGTACCTACTGTTCTGTTCTGTTCTATACTGCACCCTACTGTACCCTACTGAACCCTACTGTTCTGTTCTGTTCTATACTGTACCCTACTGTACCCTACTGAACCCTACTGTTCTGTTCTGTTCTATACTGCACCCTACTGTACCCTACTGAACCCTACTGTTCTGTTCTGTTCTATACTGTACCCTACTGTACCCTACTGTTCTGTTCTATACTCTACCCTTCTGTTCTGTTCTATACTGTACCCTACTGTTCTGTTCTATACTGTACCCTACTGAACCCTACTGTTCTGTTCTGTTCTATACTGCACCCTACTGTACCCTACTGAACCCTACTGTTCTGTTCTGTTCTATACTGCACCCTACTGTACCCTACTGAACCCTACTGTTCTGTACTGTTCTGTTCTGTTCTATACTGCACCCTACTGTACCCTACTGAACCCTACTGTTCTGTTCTGTTCTATACTGCACCCTACTGTACCCTACTGAACCCTACTGTTCTGTTCTGTTCTATACTGTACCCTACTGTACCCTACTGTTCTGTTCTATACTGTACCCTACTGTACCCTACTGTTCTGTTCTATACTGTACCCTACTGTACCCTACTGTTCTATACTGCACCCTACTGAACCCTACTGTACCTACTGTTCTGTTCTGTTCTATACTGTACCCTACTGTACCCTACTGTTCTGTTCTGTTCTATACTCTACCCTACTGTACCCTACTGTTCTGTTCTGTTCTATACTGTACCCTACTGTACCTACTGTTCTGTTCTGTTCTATACTGTACCCTACTGTTCCCTACTGTTCTGTTCTATACTCTACCCTACTGTACCCTACTGTTCTGTACTGTTCTGTTCTATACTCTACCCTACTGTACCTACTGTTCTGTTCTGTTCTATACTGTACCCTACTGTACCCTACTGTACCCTACTGTACCCTTCTGTTCTATACTGCACCCTACTGTACCCTACTGTTCTGTTCTGTTCTATACTGCACCCTACTGTACCCTACTGTACCCTACTGTACCCTTCTGTTCTATACTGCACCCTACTGTACCCTACTGTACCCTACTGTACCCTACTGTACCCTTCTGTTCTATACTGTACCTACTGTTCTGTTCTGTTCTATACTGTACCCTACTGTACCTACTGTTCTGTTCTGTTCTATACTGTACCCTACTGTACCCTACTGTACCCTTCTGTTCTATACTGTACCCTACTGTACCCTACTGTACCTACTGTTCTGTTCTGTTCTATACTGTACCCTACTGTACCCTACTGTACCCTACTGTACCCTTCTGTTCTATACTGTACCTACTGTTCTGTTCTGTTCTATACTGTACCCTACTGTACCTACTGTTCTGTTCTGTTCTATACTGTACCCTACTGTACCTTACTGTACCCTACTGTACCCTTCTGTTCTATACTGTACCCTACTGTACCCTACTGTACCTACTGTTCTGTTCTGTTCTATACTGTACCCTACTGTACCCTACTGTACCCTACTGTACCCTTCTGTTCTATACTGTACCTACTGTTCTGTTCTGTTCTATACTGTACCCTACTGTACCCTACTGTACCCTACTGTACCCTTCTGTTCTATACTGTACCTACTGTTCTGTTCTGTTCTATACTCTACCCTACTGTACCCTACTGTTCTGTTCTGTTCTATACTGCACCCTACTGTACCCTACTGTTCTGTTCTGTTCTATACTGTACCCTACTGTACCCTACTGTACCCTACTGTACCCTTCTGTTCTATACTTTACCTACTGTTCTGTTCTGTTC
>NW_028164557.1:0-21342 GCF_964263955.1 Coregonus lavaretus
CTCCTCTCCTCCCATCTGCCTCCCCTCTCTCCATCTCTCCCATCAGCCTCCCCTCTCTCCCTCTCTCCCATCTGCCTCCCCTCTCTCCCATCTGCCTCCCCTCACTCCCCTCTCTCCATCTGCCTCCCCTCTCTCCATCTGCCTCCCCTCTTTCCCATCTGCCTCTCCTCACTCCCTCTCTCCCATCTGCCTCCCTCTCTCCCTCTCTCCCATCTGCCTCCCCTCTCTCCCATCTGCCTCCCCTCTCTCCCTCTCTCCCATCTGCCTCCCCTCTCTCCCATCTGCCTCCCCTCACTCCCCTCTCTCCCATCTGCCTCCCCTCTCTCCATCTGCCTCCCCTCACTCCCTCTCTCCCATCTGCCTCCCCTCTCTCCCATCTGCCTCCCCTCACTCCCTCTCTCCCATCTGCCTCCCCTCTCTCCCATCTGCCTCCCCTCACTCCCTCTCTCCCATCTGCCTCCCCTCTCTCCCATCTGCCTCCCCTCTTTCCCATCTGCCTCTCCTCACTCCCTCTCTCCCATCTGCCTCCCCTCTCTCCCATCTGCCTCCCCTCTCTCCCATCTGCCTCCCATCACTCCCTCTCTCACATCTGCCTCCCCTCTCTCCCATCTGCCTCCCCTCACTCCCTCTCTCCCATCTGCCTCCCCTCTCCCCTCTCTCCCATCTGCCTCCCCTCTCTCCCATCTGCCTCCCCTCACTCCCTCTCTCCTATCTGCCTCCCCTCTCTCCCTCTCTCCCATCTGCCTCCCCTCTCTCCCATCTGCCTCCCCTCTCTCCCATCTGCCTCCCCTCTCTCCCTCTCTCCCATCTGCCTCCCCTCTCTCCCTCTCTCCCATCTGCCTCCCCTCTCTCCCATCTGCCTCCCCTCTCTCCCTCTCTCCCATCTGCCTCCCCTCTCTCCCTCTCTCCCATCTGCCTCCCCTCTCTCCCATCTGCCTCCCCTCTCTCCCTCTCTCCCATTTACCTCCCCTCTCTCCCATCTGCCTCCCCTCACTCCCCTCTCTCCCATCTGCCTCCCCTCTCTCCCATCTGCCTCCCATCACTCCCTCTCTCCCATCTGCCTCCCCTCTCTCCCATCTGCCTCCCCTCACTCCCTCTCTCCCATCTGCCTCCCCTCTCCCCTCTCTCCCATCTGCCTCCCCTCTCTCCCATCTGCCTCCCCTCACTCCCGCTCTACCATCTGCCTCCCCTCTCCCCTCTCTCCCATCTGCCTCCCCTCTCTCCCATCTGCCTCCCCTCACTCCCTCTCTCCCATCTGCCTCCCCTCTCTCCCATCTGCCTCCCCTCACTCCCTCTCTCCCATCTGCCTCCCCTCTTTCCCATCTGCCTCTCCTCACTCCCTCTCTCCCATCTGCCTCCCCTCACTCCCTCTCTCCCATCTGCCTCCCCTCTCTCCCATCTGCCTCCCCTCACTCCCCTCTCTCCCATCTGCATCCCCTCACTCCCTCTCTCCCATCTGCCTCCCCTCTCACCCATCTGCCTCCCCTCACTCCCTCTTCCCATCTGCCTCCCCTCTCTCCCATCTGCCTCTCCTCACTCCCTCTCTCCCATCTGCCTCCTCTCTCCCCTCTCTCCCATCTGCCTCCCCTCTCTCCCATCTGCCTCCCATCACTCCCATCTGCCTCCCCTCACTCCCTCTCTCCCATCTGCCTCCCATCACTCCCATCTGCCTCCCCTCACTCCCTCTCTCCCATCTGCCTCCCCTCTCTCCCATCTGCCTCTCCTCACTCCCTCTCTCCCATCTGCCTCCTCTCTCCCCTCTCTCCCATCTGCCTCCCCTCTCTCCCATCTGCCTCCCCTCTCTCCCTCTCTCCCATCTGCCTCCCCTCACTCCCTCTCTCCCATCTGCCTCCACTCTCTCCCTCTCTCCCATCTGCCTCCCCTCACTCCCTCTCTCCCATCTGCCTCCCCTCTCTCCCATCTGCCTCCCCTCTCTCCCATCTGCCTCCCATCACTCCCTCTCTCCCATCTGCCTCCCCTCTCTCCCATCTGCCTCCCCTCACTCCCCTCTCTCCCATCTGCCTCCCATCACTCCCTCTCTTCCATCTGCCTCCCTCTCTCCCATCTGCCTCCCCTCACTCCGCTCTCTCCCATCTGCCTCCCCTCTCTCCCATCTGCCTCCCCTCACTCCCCTCTCTCCCATCTGCCTCCCCTCTCTCCCATCTGCCTCCCCTCACTCCCCTCTCTCCCATCTGCCTCCCATCACTCCCTCTCTCCCATCTGCCTCCCCTCTCTCCCATCTACCTCCCCTCACTCCCTCTCTCCCATCTGCCTCCCCTCTCCCCTCTCTCCCATCTGCCTCCCCTCTCTCCCATCTGCCTCCCCTCACTCCCTCTCTCCCATCTGCCTCCCCTCTCTCCCATCTGCCTCCCCTCACTCCCTCTCTCCCATCTGCCTCCCCTCTTTCCCATCTGCCTCTCCTCACTCCCTCTCTCCCATCTGCCTCCCCTCACTCCCTCTCTCCCATCTGCCTCCCCTCTCTCCCATCTGCCTCCCCTCACTCCCCTCTCTCCCATCTGCATCCCCTCACTCCCTCTCTCATATCTGCCTCCCCTCTCTCCCATCTGCCTCCCCTCACTTCCTCTCTCCCATCTGCCTCCCCTCTCTCCCATCTGCCTCTCCTCACTCCCTCTCTCCCATCTGCCTCCTCTCTCCCCTCTCTCCCATCTGCCTCCCCTCTCTCCCATCTGCCTCCCATCACTCCCATCTGCCTCCCCTCACTCCCTCTCTCCCATCTGCCTCCCCTCTCTCCCATCTGCCTCTCCTCACTCCCTCTCTCCCATCTGCCTCCTCTCTCCCCTCTCTCCCATCTGCCTCCCCTCTCTCCCATCTGCCTCCCATCACTCCCTCTCTCCCATCTGCCTCCCCTCTCTCCCATCTGCCTCCCCTCACTCCCCTCTCTCCCATCTGCCTCCCATCACTCCCTCTCTCCCATCTGCCTCCCCTCTCTCCCATCTGCCTCCCCTCACTCCCCTCTCTCCCATCTGCCTCCCATCACTCCCTCTCTCCCATCTGCCTCCCCTCTCTCCCATCTGCCTCCCCTCTCTCCCTCTCTCCCATCTGCCTCCCCTCACTCCCTCTCTCCCATCTGCCTCCACTCTCTCCCTCTCTCCCATCTGCCTCCCCTCACTCCCTCTCTCCCATCTGCCTCCCCTCTCTCCCATCTGCCTCCCCTCTCTCCCATCTGCCTCCCATCACTCCCTCTCTCCCATCTCTCCCTCTCTCCCATCTGCCTCCCCTCTCCCCTCTCTCCCATCTGCCTCCCCTCTCTCCCTCTCTCCCATCTGCCTCCCCTCTCTCCCATCTGCCTCCCCTCTCTCCCTCTCTCCCATTTGCCTCCACTCTCTCCCTCTCTCCCATCTGCCTCCACTCTCTCCCTCTCTCCCATCTGCCTCCCCTCACTCCCTCTCTCCCATCTGCCTCCCCTCTCTCCCTCTCTCCCATCTGCCTCCCCTCACTCCCTCTCTCCCATCTGCCTCCACTCTCTCCCTCTCTCCCATCTGCCTCCCCTCACTCCCTCTCTCCCATCTGCCTCCCCTCTCTCCCATCTGCCTCCCATCACTCCCTCTCTCCCATCTGCCTCCCCTCTCTCCCATCTGCCTCCCCTCACTCCCCTCTCTCCCATCTGCCTCCCATCACTCCCTCTCTCCCATCTGCCTCCCCTCTCTCCCATCTGCCTCCCCTCACTCCCCTCTCTCCCATCTGCCTCCCCTCTCTCCCATCTGCCTCCCCTCACTCCCCTCTCTCCCATCTGCCTCCCCTCTCTCCCATCTGCCTCCTCTCACTCCCCTCTCTCCCATCTACCTCCCCTCTATCCCATCTGCCTCCCATCACTCCCTCTCTCCCATCTGCCTCCCCTCTCTCCCATCTGCCTCCCCTCACTCCCTCTCTCCCATCTGCCTCCCCTCTCCCCTCTCTCCCATCTGCCTCCCCTCTCTCCCATCTGCCTCCCCTAACTCCCTCTCTCCCATCTGCCTCCCCTCTCTCCCATCTGCCTCCCCTCACTCCCTCTCTCCCATCTGCCTCCCCTCTCTCCCATCTGCCTCTCCTCACTCCCTCTCTCCCATCTGCCTCCCCTCACTCCCTCTCTCCCATCTGCCTCCCCTCTCTCCCATCTGCCTCCCCACACTCCCCTCTCTCCCATCTGCATCCCCTCACTCCCTCTCTCCCATCTGCCTCCCCTCACTCCCTCTCTCCCATCTGCCTCCCCTCTCTCCCTCTCTCCCATCTGCCTCCCCTCACTCCCTCTCTCCCATCTGCCTCCTCTCTCCCCTCTCTCCCATCTGCCTCCCCTCTCTCCCATCTGCCTCCCATCACTCCCCCTCCCCTCACTCCCTCTCTCCCATCTGCCTACCCCTCTCTCCCATCTGCCTCCCTCACTCCCATCTGCCTCCTCTCTCCCCTCTCTCTCTCCCCTCTCTGCCTCCCCTCTCTCCTCTGCCTCCATCCTCCCTCTCTCCCATCTGCCTCCTCCCCCTCTCTCCCATCTGCCTCCCCTCACTCCCCTCTCTCCCATCTGCCTCCCATCACTCCCTCTCTCCCATCTGCCTCCCCTCTCCTCCCATCTGCCTCCCCTCACTCCCCTCTCTCCCATCTTCCTCCCATCACTCCCTCTCTCCCATCTGCCTCCCTCTCTCCCATCTGCCTCCCCTCACTCCCTCTCTCCCATCTGCCTCCCCTCTCCCCTCTCTCCCATCTGCCTCCCCTCTCTCCCATCTGCCTCCCCTCACTCCCTCTCTCCCATCTGCCTCCCCTCTCTCCCATCTGCCTCCCCTCACTCCCTCTCTCCCATCTGCCTCCCCTCTCTCCCATCTGCCTCCCCTCTTTCCCATCTGCCTCTCCTCACTCCCTCTCTCCCATCTGCCTCCCCTCTCTCCCATCTGCCTCCCCTCTCCCCTCTCTCCCATCTGCCTCCCCTCTCTCCCATCTGCCTCCCCTCACTCCCTCTCTCCCATCTGCCTCCCCTCTCTCCCATCTGCCTCCCCTCACTCCCTCTCTCCCATCTGCCTCCCTCTCTCCCATCTGCCTCCCCTCTTTCCCATCTGCCTCCCCTCACTCCCTCTCTCCCATCTGCCTCCCCTCTCACCCATCTGCCTCCCCTCTCCCCTCTCTCCCATCTGCCTCCCCTCTCTCCATCTGCCTCCCCTCACTCCCTCTCTCCCATCTGCCTCTCCTCACTCCATCTCTCCCATCTGCCTCCTCTCTCCCCTCTCTCCCATCTGCCTCCCCTCACTCCCATCTGCCTCCTCTCACTCCCTCTCTCCCATCTGCCTCCCCTCTCTCCCATCTGCCTCCCCTCTCCCCTCTCTCCCATCTGCCTCCCCTCACTCCATCTCAGCTGGTGTTCTGGAGCCTCAAAGCTGATGAGAATAGTGTAGAGTCAGGGTGAATGGGTGATGGGTGTAAGTGTTATTGTGTTTGCCTGAGTACTAGGTTGTAGGTAGGTGGAGTGTACATTGCTGTGTTTTCCTGAGTACCAGGTTGTAGGTAGGTACTGTAGAGTGTGCAAGGGTGTAAGTCGTGCAGTGGGGTTGTGGATGAATACATTTGGAATGTTCATGTAAATGTGAATGCCCATTCTATTGTTTCTAGATCTATGGTGGGGTTGGGCTGTTGGGAATTCATTGAGAGGCGATCAGTATAATTCTCAAGCAGGCCTGGTGGGGTTGGGCTGTTGGGAATTCATTGAGAGGCGATCAGTATAATTCTCAAGCAGGCGTGATGATGTAGAGCCTCGTGTCTATATTCTGGTGGTGGTGGGTACCATAGGTTTACCATGACAGCACTAGTGAGAAGTGACTAGACAAATTGGGTCACTATGTCAAGAGCAAAAAACTGAAACATGCATTAACGTTCAGAGATAGAGAGAGAGAGAGAGAGAGATAGAGAGAGAGAGAGAGACAGAGAGAGAGACAGAGAGAGGGGGGAGGGGTAGGAGGAACAGTGGGAGAGAGAGCGTCACAGAGTGACTAACTATAACTAAAGGTAATTGACTAAAGCCAACGTGTAGCGTTTACCATGAGTGCGTTCTCTGCGAATGTTGGGGAATATGCCTTTAAGAGGAGCATTATCTTCTGTATACTGCTATAATGCACCATTTACATTTTAGTCATATAGCAGACACTCTTATCCAGAGCGACTTACAGTTAGTGAGTGCATACATTATTTTATTTATTTTCATGCTGGCCCCTCGTGGGAATCAAACCCACAACCCTGGCGTTGCAAACGCCATGCTCTACCAACTCAGCCACATCCCTGCCGGCCATTCCCTCCCCTACCCTGGGCCAATTGTGCGCCGCCCCATGGGTCTCCCGGTCGCGGCCGGCTACGAAAGAGCCTGGATTCGAACCAGGATCTCTAGTGGCACAGCTAGCATTGCGATGCACTGCCTTAGACCACTGCGCCACTCGGTCTTACGTTTCATCCTGGCCCTAGTTTTACTGTGAATTTGATGCTTTGACATCTTGACCTCCGATATGGCCCTTTCATGCATAGATAGATGTCTGTTAGACAGAGGGCTGGGTGACGAGGGCTGGGGAGATGTGGAGGTGGGTGAGATCTACCAGTTTCTCTTTTAAGTGCTACTATTATTCTTCATATAGCTCTCTCTGTATATCCACCCTCCCCGCTCTCTCCATGTCCTTCTCTGTTTGTCTTTCACTTTCCCTTTCTCTCTCTCTCGCTTTCGCTCTCTCTCCCTTGCTCACTCTCTCTCTCATGCTCTCTCTCTGTCTCTCTCTCTCTTTGTCTCTATCTCTCTGTCTCTCTTTCTCTCTCTCTAAACATTACACTCACAAAAGTTCCAAAAGAATAAAGACATTTCAAATGTCATATTATGTGCAAATAGTTAAAGTACAAAGGGAAAATAAATACAATGGTGTTTGTTCTTCACTGGTTGCCCTTTTCTTGTGGCAACAGGTCACAAATCTTGCTGCTGTGATGGCACACTGTGGTATTTCACCCAACAGATATGGGAGTTTATCAAAATTGGGTTTGTTTTTCGAATTATTTGTGGATCTGTGTAATCTGATGGAAATATGTGTCTCTAATATTGTCATACATTTGGCAGGAGGTTAGGAAGTGCAGCTCAGTTCCACCTCATTTTGTGGGCAGTGTGCACCCAGCCTGTCTTCTCTTGAGAGCCAGGTCTGCCTACGGCGGCCTTTCTCAATAGCAAGGCTATACTCACTGAGTCTGTACATAGTCAAAGCTTTCCTTAATTTTGGGTCAGGTATTCTGCCAGTGTGTACTCTCTGTTTAGGGCCAAATATCATTCTAGTTTGCTTTGTTCTTTTGTTGATTCTTTCCAATGTGTCAAGTAATTATCTTGATTTTTTCTAATGATTTGGTTGGGTCCTCTTCTCTCTCTCTCTCTCTCTCTCTCTCTCTCTCTCTCTCTCTCTCTCTCTCTCTCTCTCTCTCTCTCTCTCTCTCTCTCTCTCTCTCTCTCTCTCTCTCTCTCTCTCTCTCTCTCTCTCTCTCTCTTCTCTCTCTCTCTCTCTCTCTCTCTCTCTCTCTCTCTCTCTCTCTCTCTCTCTCTCTCTCTCACTCTCTCAATTCAATTCAATTCAATTCAATTTGCTTTATCGGCATGACTTAACAATGTACATATTGCCAAAGCTTACTTTGGATATTTAAAATATTAACATAATTCAAATAATAATAATCGATATTGTCAACAGGACAACAGTTTTTCAGTAACCATGGTTAAATAGTTAGTCACGGTGTACTGTCGATTTAGGGCCAGATAGCACTGCATTTTACTTTGTGCTTGTGCTTGTGTTTCACAATAACCAATGCAGTTTTGTTTTGACTGTGTTGTAATTTGATTTATTCTGATTGATTGGATGTTCTGGTCCTGAGGCTTCAGTGTGTTAGTAGAACAGGTTTGTGAACTCAGCCCCAGGACCAGCTGGATGAGGGGACTCTTTTCGTTGCTCAGCTCTTGGCATTGCAGGGGTTGGTAATGATATGAGAGGGGGTCACTGTATTTTAGATGTTTCCTAAACTTTAATTGCTTTTTTTTGAGTTTTTATTATTAGTGGATATTGGCCTTATTCTTCCCTGCATGCATAGTTTGTAGTTTTCCTCTGGACATGTAGGAGAATCTTCCAGAACTCTGCATGCAGGGTTTCAATGGGGTGTTTGTCCATTTGGTGAAATCTTGTTTTGCAAGTGGACCCCACACCTCGCTGCCATTAAGTGCAATTGGTTCAATGACATATTCAATTAGTTTTAGCCAAATTTTAGTAGGTATTTCAAATTGATTCTTTTTTTTAATGGCATAGAATGTGTGCTTTCTCTCTCAGTTCATTCACAGAGTCATTAAGGTGTCCAGTTGAGCTTATTTTTAAACCAAAGTAATTGTAGTGTGTGCAGTACTCTATATATTTTTGACCAATTGAGAACTTTGGTCTAATTCCCTGAGATCAGGATCTTCTCTGGAAAATCATTATTTTAGTATTTTTGGGGTTTACTGCCAGGGCTCAGGTCTGGCAGTACTTCTCTAGCTCTCTGCTCTGCTCTCTCTCTCTCTCTCTGTCTCTCTCTCTCTCTCTCTCTCTCCCTCTCTCTCTCTCTCTGTCTCTCTCTCGCTCACTCTCTCTCTCTCTCTGTCTCTCTCTCTCTCTCCCTCTCTCTCTCTCTCTCTATCTCTCTCTCTCTCTCTATCTCTAAGGGCTTTATTGACATAGGAAACGTATGTTAACATTGCCAAAGCAAGTGAATAAAAATTAACAATAAACAGAAGTTCCAAAAGAATAAAGACATTTCAAATGTCATATTATGTATATAAACAGTGTTGTAACAATGTGCAAATAGTTAAAGTACAAATGGGAAAACAAATAAACATAAACATGGGTTGTATTTACAATGCTGTTTGTTCTTCACTGGTTGTCCTATTCTTGTGGCAACAGGTCACAAATATTGCAGCTGTGATGGCACACTGTGGTTTTTCACCCAGTACATAAGGGAGTTTATCAAAATTGGGTTTGTTTTCGAATTCTTTGTGGATCTCTGTAATCTGATGGAAATATGTGTCTCTAATATGGTCATACATTTGGCAGGAGGTTCTGACGTGCAGCTCAGTTTCCATCTCATTTTGTGGGCAGTGTGCACATAGCCTGTCTTCTCTTGAGAGCCAGGTCTGCCTACGGCGGCTTTTCTCAATAGCAAGGCTATGCTCACTGAGTCTGTACATAGTCAAAGCTTTCCTTAAGTTTGTGTCAGTCACAGTGGTCAGGTATTCTGTCACTGTGTGCTCTCTGTTTAGGGCCAAATAGCATTCCAGTTTGCTTTTTTTGTTAATTATTTCCAATGTGTCAAGTAATTATCTTTTTGTTTTCTCATGATTTGGTTGGGTCTAATTGTGTTGTTGTCCTTGGGCTCTGTGGAGTTTTCACGATCGTTGATGAACGGGACGGACCAAGGCGCAGCGTGATATGCATACACATGTATATTTATATTGAATAAACACCACGACAAAACAACAAATGAAACGAAACGTGAAGTCCAAGGTAGACAAACAACATACCTCACACGGAACAAGATCCCACAACCCACTAGTGCCAATAGGCTGCCTAAGTATGGTCCCCAATCAGAGACAACGAGCGACAGCTGCCTCTGATTGGGAACCACACCGGCCAACATAGAACTACACATAATAGAAAGTACAACATAGACAAACACAGCAAGGAAAATACACACCCTGACTCAACATACAAGCGTCCTCTGAGTCAGGGCCTGACAGGAGTCTGCTTTTGTTTGTGAACAGAGCCCCAGAAACAGCTTGCTTAGGGAACTCTTCTCCAAGTTCATCTCTCTGAAGGTGATGGCTTTGTTATGGAAGGTTTGGGAATCACTTTTGTTTAAGTGGTTATAGAATTTAACGTCTCTTTTCTGTATTTTGATAATTAGCGGGTAGCGGTCTAATTCTGCTCTGCATGCATTATTTGATGTTTTCCATTGTACACAAAGGATATTTTTGCAGAATTCTGCATGCAGAGTATCAATTAGGTGTTCGTCCCATTTTGTGAATTATTGGTTGGTGAGTGGACCCAGACCTCACAACCATAAAGGGCAATGGGTTCTATAACTGATTAAAGTATTTTTAGCCAGATCCTAGTTGGTATGTCGAATTTTATGTTCATTTTGATGGCATAGAAGGCCCTTCTTGTCTTGTCTCGCAGATCGTAAACAGCTTTGTGGAAGTTACCTGTGGCGCTGATGTTTAGGCCGAGGTATGTATAGTTTTTTGTGTGCTCTAGGGCAACAGTCTCTAGATGGAATTTGTATTTGTGGTCCTGGCAACTGGACCTTTTTTGGAACAATTTTTGTCTTACTGAGATTAACTGTCAGGGCCCAGGTCTGACAAAATCTGTGCAGAAGATCAAGGTGCTGCTGTGGTTGTGACAGAAGCACCAGATCATCAGCAAACAGTAGACATTTGACTTCAGATTCTGGTACGGTGAGGCCGGGTGCTGCAGCCTGTTCTAGTGCCCTCACCAATTCGTTGATATATATGTTGAAGAGGGTGGGGCTTAAACTGCATCCCTGTCTCACCCCACGGCCCTGTGGAAAGAAATGTGTGTGTTTTTTGCCAATTTTAACACTTGTTGTTTATGTACATGGATTTTATAATGTCGTATGTTTTTCCCCCAACCCCACTTTCCATCAATTTGTATAGCAAACCCTCATTCCAAATTGAGTAAAAAAGCTTTTTTGAAATCAACAAAGCATGAGAAGACTTTGCCTTTGTTTTGGTTTGTTTGTTTGTCAATTAGGGTGTGCAGGGTGAATACGTGGTCTGTTGTACAGTAATTTGGTAAAAAGCCAATTTGACATTTGCTCAGTACATTGAACTAGTCTGCTGTTAATGATAATGCAGAGGATTTTCCCAAGGTTGCTGTTGACGCATATCCCACGGTAGATATTGGGGTCAAATTTGTCTCCACTTTTGTGGATTGGGGTGATCAGTCCTTGGTTCCAAATATTGGGGAAGATGCCAGAGCTAAGGATGATGTTAAAGAGTTTAAGTATAGCCAATTGGAATTCGTGGTCTGTATATTGTATCATTTCATTGAGGCTACCATCAACACCACAGGCCTTTTTGGGTTGGTGGGTTTGTATTTTGTCCTGTAGTTCATTCAATGTAATTGGAGAATCCAGTGGGTTCCGGTAGTCTTTAATAGTTGATTCTAAGATTTGCATTTGATCATGTATATTTTGTTTGCTGTTTGTTCTTTGTTATAGGACCAAAAAGATTGGAGAAGTGGTTTACCCATAAATCTCAGTTTTGGATAGATAACTCTTCGTGTTGTTGTTTGTTTAGTGTTTTCCAATTTTCCCAGAAGTGGTTAGAGTCTATGGATTCTTCAATTACATTGAGCTGATTTCTGACATGCTGTTCCTTCTTTTTCCGTAGTGTATTTCTGTATTGTTTTAGTGATTCACCATAGTGAAGGCGTAGGATCAGGTTTTCTGGGTCTCTATGTTTTTAGTTGGATAGGTTTCTCAATTTCTTTCTTATGTTTTTGCATTCTTCGTCAAACCATTTGTCATTGTTGTTACTTTTCTTTGGTTTTCTGTTAGAGATTTTTTGATTTGAATGGGAAGCTGAGAGATCAAATATACTGTTTAGGTTTTCTACTGCCAAGTTTACACCTTCACTATTACAGTGGAACGTTTTGTCAAGGAAGTTGTCTAAAAGGGATTGAATTTGTTATTGCCTAATTGTTTTTTGGTAGGTTTCGACACTACTTTCCTTCCAACTATAGCATTTCTTAATATTATTCAGTTCCATTGGCTTTGATGCCTCATGATTGAGTATTGCTCTGTTCACATAGACTGTGATTTTGCTGTGGTCTGATAGGGGTGTCAGTGGGCCTACTGTGAACGCTCTGAGAGACTCTGGGTTGAGGTCAGTGATAAAGTAGTTGACTATATACATACCTAGCGTGCGACAGAGCTGCAGGAGTTGTGACCCGACTTTGTTGGTTATGTTGTCGTAGTTGTGCCTAGGGGGCATATGGGGGAGGGAATGCTGTCACCTCCAGGTAGGTGTTTGTCCCCATGTGTGCTGAGGGTGTCAGGTTCTTGTCCAGTTCTAGCATTTAGGTCGCCACAGACTAGTACATGTCCCTGGGTTTGGAAATGATTGATTTCCCCCTCCAGGATGGAGAAGCTGTCTTCATTAAAGTAGGGGGATATAGGTAGCACACAGGATGACATTTTTCTCTGTTGAGATAATTTCCTTTTGAATTTCTAGCCAAATTGAAAATGTTCGTGTTTTGATTAATTTAATATAGTGAGTTAGGTCTGCTCTATACCAAATTAGCAAACCCCCTGAGTCCCTTCCCTGTTTCACACCTGGTAGTTTGGTGGATGGGACTACCTTCTCTCTGTAACCTACAGTGGGGAAAAAAAGTATTTAGTCAGCCACCAATTGTGCTCCTAAAAAGATGAGAGAGGTCTGTAATTTTCATCATAGGTACACGTCAACTATGACAGACAAATTGAGAAGAAAAAAAATCCAGAAAATCACATTGAAGGATTTTTTATGAATTTATTTGCAAATTATGGTGGAAAATGAGTATTTGGTGACATACAAACAAGCAAGATTTCTGGCTCTAACAGACCTGTAACTTCTTCTTTAAGAGGCTCCTCTGTCCTCCACTTTTTACCTGTATTAATGGCACCTGTTTGAACTTGTTATCAGTATAAAAGACACCTGTCCACAACCTCAAACAGTCACACTCCAAACTCCACTATGGCCAAGACCAAAGAGCTGTCAAAGGACACCAGAAACAAAATTGTAGATCTGGGGCTCCACGCAAGATCTCATCCCGTGTGAGTGACCTATTGAATGACCTGCAGAGACCTGGGACCAAAGTAACAAAGCCTACCATCAGTAACACACTATGCCGCCAGGGACTCAAATCCTGCAGTGCCAGACGTGTCCCCCTGCTTAAGCCAGTACATGTCCAGGCCCATCTGAAGTTTGCTAGAGTGCATTTGGATGATCCAGAAGAGGATTGGGAGAATGTCATATGGTCAGATGAAACCAAAATATAACTTTTTGGTAAAAACTCAACTCGTCGTGTTTGGAGGACAAAGAATGCTGAGTTGCATCCAAAGAACACCATACCTACTGTGAAGCATGGGGGTGGAAACATCATGCTTTGGGGCTGTTTTTCTGCAAAGGGACCAGGACGACTGATCCGTGTAAAGGAAAGAATGAATGGGGCCATGTATCGTGAGATTTTGAGTGAAAACCTCCTTCCATCAGCAAGGGCATTGAAGATGAAACGTGGCTTGGTCTTTCAGCATGACAATGATCCCAAACACACCGCCCTGGCAACGAAGGAGTGGCTTCGTAAGAAGCATTTCAAGGTCCTGGAGTGGCCTAGCCAGTCTCCAGATCTCAACCCCATAGAAAATCTTTGGAGGGAGTTGAAAGTCCGTGTTGCCCAGCGACAGCCCCAAAACATCACTGCTCTAGAGGAGATCTGCATGGAGGAATGGGCCAAAATACCAGCAACAGTGTGTGAAAACCTTGTGAAGACTTACAGAAAACGTTTGACCTGTGTCATTGCCAACAAAAGGTATATAACAAAGTATTGAGAAACTTTTGTTATTGACCAAATACCTATTTTCCACCATAATTTGCAAATAAATTCATTGAAAATCCTACAATGTGATTTTCTGGATTTTTTTTCCTCATTTTGTCTGTCATAGTTGACGTGTACCTATGATGAAAATAACAGGCCTCTCTCATCTTTTTAAGTGGGAGAACTTGCACAATTGGTGGCTGACTAAATACTTTTTTTCAACACTGTAGAGTGCAACCAGTGGGTCCGTCTCCTCTTCACCATGTTTCTTGTAGGATGACATTGTCTGGGAGAGTGTTTCGCTGGTCTGTGCGGGGTGTCTGTTTATCTGTTGCTTCTCTGTGAGGTGTTGGGTCTGCGGTTGAAGCCAATATCCTTTAGGGTCCGGGCAAAAGTGGGCACTGCTGCCTTGTATAGGTGGAACTGGTCGTAAAGGCTGTTCAAGTCCAGGGTGGAGTGGTGGGCCAGGTAGACAATAGACATCAACTCAGACAGAAAGCAGAGAACATTTTAGGAGTTGTGCTCGTATTTTATCAACTCAGACAAAAAGCAGAGAACATGTTAGGCGTTGTACTTGTATTTTATAAACAGACAGAATGCAGAGGACATGTCAGGCGTTGTACTCGTATTTTATCAACTCAGAGAGAAAGCAGAGAACATGTCAGTTATTGTACTCATATTTTATTTTTAGCACTCCCTGTTCTCCCATCTCTCTGGTTCTCTTCCTCTCCTTTATTCTCTCTCTTCTAGTTTCAGTTCTTCTCTCTCTCGTCAGAGTGCATGCTGGGAGTGAGTCGGGAAGCAGGAGCGATTGTGAGAGCGTCTGGAATTATTTTCACTCTATTGGGTTTCGGTGTGTATATACAGTGGGGTATTTGTATTTGATTCACTGCCGATTTTGCAGGTTTTCCTACTTACAAAGCATGTAGAGGTCTGTAATTTTTATCATAGGTATACTTCAACTGTGAGCGATGGAATCTAAAACAAAAATCCAGAAAATCACATTGTATGATTTTTAAGTAATTAATTAGCATTTTATTACATGAAATAAGTATTTGATACATCAGAAAAGTAGAATATTTGGTACAGAAACCTTTGTTTGCAATTACAGAGATCATACGTTTCCTGTAGGTCTTGACCAGGTTTGCACAAACTGCAGCAGGGATTTTGGCCCACTCCTCCATACAGACCTTCTCCAGATCCTTCAGGTTTCGGGGCTGTCGCTGGGCAATAGGGACTTTCAGCTCCCTCCAAAGATTTTCTATTGGGTTCAGGTCTGGAGACTGGCTAGGCCACTCCAGGACCTTGAGATGCTTCTGTGTTTCGGGTCGTTGTCATGCTGGAAGACCCAGCCACGACCCATCTTCAATGCTCTCACTGAGGGAAGGAGGTTGTTGGCCAACATCCCGCGATACATGGCCCCATCCATCCTCCCCTCAATATGGTGCAGTCGTCCTGTCCCCTTTGCAGAAAAGCATCCCCAAAGAATGATGTTTCCACCTACATGCTTCACGGTTGGGATGGTGTTCTTGGGGTTGTAATCATCCTTCTTCTTCCTCCAAACACGGTGAGTGGAGTTTAGACCAAAAAGCTATATTTTTGTCTCATCAGACCACATGACCTACTCCCATTCCTCCTCTGGATCATCCAGATGGTCATTGGCAAACTTCAGACGGGCCTGGACATGCGCTGGCTTGAGCAGGGGGACCTTGCGTGCGCTGCAGGATTTTAATCCATGACGGCCTAGTGTGTTACTAATGGTTTTCTTTGAGACTGTGGTCCCAGCTCTCTTCAGGTCATTGACCAGGTCCTGCCATGTAGTTCTGGGCTGATCCCTCACCTTCCTCATGATCGTTGATGCCCCACGAGGTGAGATCTTGCATGGAGCCCCAGACCGAGGGTGATTGACCATCATCTTGAACTTCTTCCATTTTCTAATAATTGCGCCAACAGTTGTTGCCTTCTCACCAAGCTGCTTGCCTATTGTCCTGTAGCCCATTCCAGCCTTGTGCAGGTCTACAATTTTATCCCTGATGTCCTTACACAGCTCTCTGGTCTTGGCCATTGTGGAGAGGTTGGAGTCTGTTTGATTGAGTGTGTGGACAGGTGTCTTTTATACAGGTAACTAGTTCAAACAGGTGCAGTTAATACAGGTAATGAGTGGAGAACAGGAGGGCTTCTTAAAGAAAAACGAACAGGTCTGTGAGAGCCGGAATTCTTACTGGTTGGTAGGTGATCAAATACGTATGTCATGCAATAAAATGCAAATGAATTACTTAAAAATCATACAATGTGATTTTCTGGATTTTTGTTTTAGATTCCGTCTCTCACAGTTGAAGTGTACCTTTGATAAAAATTACAGACCTCTACATGCTTTGTAAGTAGGAAAACCTGCAAAATCTGCAGTGTATCAAATACTTGTTCTCCCCACTGTATATATATTGATTAGTTTAGTTGTTTTAAGGTTATCTTCTCTCACTATCACTAAGCACGTATAGGGGTGGTGGGATCGTTGAGGTTGTTTTTCTCGAGGGCGCAACCAGTGGGTGGGGCTGGTTGCAATGGCCACCGCGGAGGTTTGGAGTTTGAAAAACGTAGTCGGCATCATGGAGTAAAGATTCTTGCTGCGGCAGGGTGTTCAGTGTAAGAATGTAGCTTAGCAGTGGGTGCTATCATTGGGTATGATAGCATAATATCAGCCTCAAGGATGAATAGCGCTGTAGTGATTTTCTTAGATTCCATTGAAAAGGTGAATACGATAATTAAGAGTGGTGTTGTGTTGCGGGAGACAAAGTTTGACTTTCTAACGTGTCACCATTTGTTAGAGATGAAGTGTTGGAGCGAGAGTTATCTCGTCATGGTCAACTTGTATCTACAATAAAGAAGGTTATTTTTGGATGGAAATCTCCTTTGCTGAAACATGTCATGTCTCATAGGAGACAAGTGCATATGATTTTGAACACTGGCGAACTGAATTTAGCGTTCAGTTTTAAGATTGATGAATTTGATTATGTCTTCTGAAATGAAAGAGTTCAGTCGCAACCTTAACTCCGTAAAGAGATGTGGTTTCTGTGTCTTCCTCTGTATTTAAAAAAAATCCATGAGCAGTTTTAAGATTTCTTCTTTAAACATACTGTAAATGGGGCGAGAGACGTTAAAAAAAGAGCCATAGTGTATGAGTTAATTAAGGGAAAGGGAAGTGACATAAGTGTTCTACAAAAAACGCATAGTAATAGGGAAAATTATGAAAATTGTGTGGCAACAGGAGTGTGGGGGGACAGTGGTGTGTAGTCATAAAAACTCCAAAAGTGGGGGTGTGGCCATCTTGTTCTCAAAAGGGTTTTTGCCTTTGTCATATGAGGTTGAAGAGGTAGTTGAGGGGAGGTTATTAAAAGTTAGAGCAAGGTATGAAAACATCACTATGTGTCTGATAAATGTATATGCCCCAGTGGTGGCAGTTGGGAGGGTATGTTTTTTAGAGACATTATCAAATTTCCATTGAGAAATGTAATAATGAAGATTATTTATTTATTGCTGGGGATTTTAACTGCACAGTCAGTGACTTAGATAAAAATCCCAAAGAACCTCATATAGCCTCAAGGACTTTTTAAAAACGCCTCATTGTAACACATGAACTGTGTGATATTTGGCGGAGTCAACATGGAGGCACGAGACAGTACACATGGGCCCATGAGAGAGAGAACACCATCTCTATGGCCAGGTTAGATAGGTTTTATTGTTTTGAGCGTCAATTTCAGGTCTGTAACTCAAGTGTGATAACCCCAGTGGGATTTTCTGATCATTGTTTAATAACAGAGGTGGGGTTCATTAACGCTGTAAAACCCAAAAGCGCATACTGGCAATTTAATATAACTTTATTGAGTGATGCTCACTTCAGGAAATGTTGTAGTTTTTTCTGGGAGAGGTGGAGGTCTCAAAATGCCAGTTTTTTGTCCCTTCAACGGGGAAAATCCAATTTCAACAATTCTGTAATCAATACACGATGAATGTCACCAAAGACATCACTGGATCAATGAAAGCCCTAGAGTCTGAAATAGTGGAACTCTTGACATTGGTTAAGACCACAGGAGATCGAGGCCCTGCTCAGTCCCTCAAGATGAAAAAAGCTGCATTGGCAGACCTGCTGGTAACAGAGCACAGGTGGCATTGGTGAGAAGTAAGTTTCAGGAAATCTCTGAAATGGATGCCTCATCCAAATTTTTATTTGGTTTAGAGAAAAATAATGGACAAAGAATAATGATTAATTGCCTCAAATCAGCTGTTGAACAGGAGCTCAATAGCCCTAGTGAAATTAGAAAGAGGACAGTAGAGTTCTATGCTGAGCTCTACAAGTGTGAGTACAAAGAATATAAAACAGTGACACAGCAGTTCCTTGATGGCCTCCCACAGGTGGCAGCAGAAGCTCAGGTTGAGCTAGAGCAACCATTGTCTTTGCAGGAGCTATACACTGCATTAAAAGGCATGGAAAATGGAAGGGCACCAGGCACTGATGGGCTTCCCGTTGACTTTTTTTAACGTCGTTTTGGGCTATGTTGGGAGAGGATTGGCTAGCAGTAGTTAACGATAGTTTGACCGGAGGGTTACTACGGATAAGCTGCAGAAGGGCTCTCCTCACCCTACTGCCCAAAAAAAGGTGAAGAAAAGGAGGCCGGTGGCTTTATTGTGCACTGATTATAAGATCCTGTCAAAGGCTTTGTCCAACAGGCTGATGGAGGTGATGGGGCAAATCATACATACGGACCAGTCCTACAGTGTTCCCGGCAGGCAGATAGGGGATAACATTTCTCTGATTCAGGATTTGTTGGATGTCTCTATGTCTATTGGGTTGGATGCTGGTCTAATTTCAATTGATCAGGAAAAGGCATTTGACCGAGTTGAACATCAGTACTTATGGCACACTTTTGAGGCGTTTAATTTCAGCTCTGGTTTTATTGCCATGATCAGGGTGATATATGGTGACATTGAAAGTGTATTAAAAGTTAACATTGGCTTAAGTGCTCCTTTTAAAGTGTGTAGAGGTATTAGGCAGGGATGTTCTTTGTCGGGAATGTTATATGCCATCGCTATAGAGCCACTACTAAATAGCATAAGAAGTCACATTGAAGGGGTGTACCTTTCAGAGGATATTCCTCCTATTCGTCTCTCAGCCTATGCTGATGATGTAGTTATTTTAGTAAAAAAATCAAGCAGAGGTGGATAGTTTGAGTGTAATGGTTGATCGGTTTAGGGGAATATCCTCTGCAATGGTAAATTGGGAAAAAAAGTTGTGCTTTATAGATTGGAGAATGGTCTGGAGGGATCAAGGCTTTGCCAGAGGGGCTGGAATGGTGTAAGGGAGGTTTTAAGTATCTTGGAGTGTACCTAGGAGATTAGGGGACAATGGAAAAAATTGGAATGGGGTAGTTGAAATGGTGGAAGGGAGAATGAGGAGAAATGGCGTTGGTTGTTATCTCGTGTGTCATATAGGGGGCGCACGATTATAGTTAACAATGTAGTTGCCTCTGCTCTGTGGCATCGGTTGTCAGTTTTAGAGCCACCATCTGGCCTTCTGGCTAAGATACAGGCGATCATTGTAGATTTATTTTTGGGATAAATATCACTGGGTTCCACACAGTGGTTTGTGTTTGTCAAAAGAGAAGGGGGGACAAGGTCTTGTACATCTTGCTAATAGGGCTGCTGATCTCCGGTTTCAGTTTATTCAAAGGTTGCTTTATGGACCGAAAATGTGGTTTGGAGAGGGGTGGGCAGGTCTTGTATTACAGCAGGTCGGGGGATTAGGTTGAAAGAAGGCTTTATTTTTGGTTGATAATAGCCAGATTTCTAGGGAGGGAGTACCTCATTTTACAGAGGCCTTCTTGGGGTTTGGAGCATAATGAAGGTGTACAGACGCACTTTAGCGGAGTCAGTGTATTGGCTGTTGGAGGAACCTCTGGTGTATGGGACAAGACTGGATTGTAGAACTGCAGCTGTTCCACATTTCTCCAAAATTCTGGTGAAGGGCAAAATCATCACCTTAAAACAGTTAATGGTCATGGCTGAGCCCTTCTTAATGGATGGAAGACGGGTGGCTGAACATTTGGGGGATGAGGTCGGAAAAGGATTGTCGGACAAATGCTGGGAAGCTGCAGGAAGGCACTGTCAGCAGAAGCATGGGGTATGCTTAACAGTCACAAGAAGAAGGTACAAGATGAAAACGTCTCATTTCCAAGACTAGGCAATACACCCAATATCCCAGAGTCAGAAAGAAAGGCGTTATTACTGAATTTGAGAGGGTTGGAAGAGGTGGGTTTGGATGAGGTGAATGGGAAAGACTTATATAGGGGTGTGTCAAATAGAAAAGACACTCCTTGGAGAGTAAAATTGGGCATTGATGACAAGGTAAAGCCAGCATGGAGAGCACTGCACAAGCCACCATTACAAAAGGGTACTGGTGATATGCAATGGAGGGTTTTGAATGGCATCATTGCAATTAAGGCTTTTGTATCTGTTATTAACTCAAATGTTGGAGATGGATGTCCTTTTTGTAATATAAGAGAAACAATTTTTCACCATTTTATGGCGCGTGAGAGGACAAAGCATCTCTTTGAAATGCTGGAGTCTTTGTTTACAGCTGTAGGGGAGATTTTCAATAACACTGTTTTTATTTTGGGGTTTCAATATAGTGAGCAACAGATGTCATTTTTTTTTAAGATGTCAATTTTTCTGAGTAGTAAACATAAGATAGACACAGGATATAGGCAGGATTTAAGATGTGTTTTAAAGGATTAGTGAAAGCGAGAAAAAAAAGTGGATTTTGAGTTCTTCTCAACTGTAAAAGATCTCCCATTGTTTGAGGAGAAGTGGGATTTTGGTGGTTTGTTTTGTGGGGGAGGGGAAACTATTTTTTGTTGATGAAATGAGTTGAATATCTATATTTATGCTTTTTTTTGTATTTGTATTTAATTTATTTTTATGTTTTAGTTTTTATTTAGGAATGACATTTGTTGTTTAATTTCTGAAAACGCAGTGTGCCATTATTTGTGTTAATTAATACTTGAGTATAAAATAAAGGTTTTATAAAAACTCTCTCTCTATCTCTCGCTCTCTCTCTCTCTCTCTCTCTCCCGCTACCTCCTTCTCCCATTCTCTCTCCCTCTCTCACTCCCACCCGCTCTTTCTCTCCTCTCTCTCTCTCTCTCTCTCTCTCTCTCTCTCGCTCTCTCTCTCTCTCTCTCTCTCTCTCTCTCTCTCTCTCTCTCTCTCTCTATCTCTCTCTCTCTCTCTCTCTCTCTCTCTCTCTCTCTCCCTCTCCCACCCCCCCCCTCTTTCTCTCTCTCTCTCTCTGTCTCTCCTGCTCTCTCTCTCCCTCTCTCTCTACCGCTCACTCCCTCTCTCCTATCTCTCTCTCTCTCTCTCCTGCTACCTCCCTCTCATTAGTCCAAAAGTTGCAAAATAAAGTTTATATTGGACAAATTCAGGTATGTTTATCTCCGTTTTGTTCTGTTTGCTTTCGTTAAGAAATGTTTTTCAACAGAATTGGCGGAATGAATACACCCCTGATCACACGCAAACACAGTTCACTTTCATAGCAGCCACATAAAAAAAGCATGATCTCTTTGATTGTTGTATAATTCCTTCTCGCATCTATGCACTCTCCTCATCTCACCTTTTCCGTTCGCTTGTGGACTTCAGTGCACAACACGTCAGCTATCTGTGAACAGGCGAAAAAAACGTA
>NW_028164556.1:0-26542 GCF_964263955.1 Coregonus lavaretus
GTAGAGGAGGGTAGAGGACAGTGGAGGATGGTAGAGGATGGTAGAGGACGGTAGAGGACGGTAGAGGAGGGTAGAGGATGATAGAGGATGGTAGAGGAGGGTAGAGGAGGGTAGAGGATGATAGAGGACAGTAGAGGACGGTAGAGGACGTAGAGGATGGTAGAGGAGGGTAGAGGAGAGTAGAGGATGATAGACATGATAGAGGATGGTAGAGGATGATAGAGGATGGTAGATGAGGGTAGAGGATGGTAGAGGACGGTAGAGGATGATAGAGGACGGTAGAGGATGGTAGAGGATGATAGAGGGCGGTAGAGGATGATAGAGGACGGTAGAGGACAGTAGAGGAGGCTAGAGGATGGTAGAGGACGGTAGAGGACGGTAGAGGATGGTAGAGGACGGTAGAGGACGGTAGAGGAGGGTAGAGGATGATAGAGGACGGTAGAGGATGATAGAGGACGTAGAGGATGATAGAGGAGGGTAGAGGAGAGTAGAGGATGATAGACATGATAGAGGACGGTAGAGGATGATAGAGGATGATAGAGGAGGGTAGAGGATGGTAGAGGATGATAGAGGATGGTAGAGGAGGGTAGAGGATGTTAGAGGACGGTAGAGGACGGTAGAGGAGGGTAGAGGATGGTAGAGAAGGGTAGAGGATGATAGAGGACAGTATAGGAGGGTAGAGGAGGGTAGAGGAGGGTAGAGGACGGTAGAGGACGGTAGAGGAGGGTAGAGGATGATAGAGGACGGTAGAGGAGGGTAGAGGATGGTAGAGGATGGTAGAGGAGGGTAGAGGATGATAGAGGACAGTAGAGGACGGTAGAGGACGTAGAGGATGATAGAGGAGGGTAGAGGAGAGTAGAGGATGATAGACATGATAGAGGATGGTAGAGGATGATAGAGGATGGTAGAGGAGGGTAGAGGATGGGAGAGGACGGTAGAGGATGATAGAGGACGGTAGAGGATGGTAGAGTACGGTAGAGGATGGTAGAGGATGGTAGAGGACGGTAGAGGACGGTAGAGGAGGGTAGAAGATGATAGAGGGCGGTAGAGGACGATAGAGGACGGTAGAGGACGGTAGCGGAGGGTAGAGGATGGTAGAGGACGGTAGAGGACGGTAGAGGAGGGTAGAGGAGGGTAGAGGACAGTGGAGGATGGTAGAGGATGGTAGACGGTAGAGGACGGTAGAGGAGGGTAGAGGATGATAGAGGATGGTAGAGGAGGGTAGAGGAGGGTAGAGGATGATAGAGGACAGTAGAGGACGGTAGAGTACGGTAGAGGAGGGTAGAGGATGGTAGAGGATGGTAGAGGAGGGTAGAGGATGGTAGAGGATGGTAGAGGACGGTAGAGGAGGGTAGAGGATGGTAGAGGACGGTAGAGGACGGTAGAGGATGGTAGAGGACGGTCGAGGACGGTAGAGGAGGATAGAGGATGATAGAGGACGGTAGAGGAGAGTAGAGGATGATAGACATGATAGAGGACGGTAGAGGATGATAGAAGATGGTAGAGGAGGGTAGAGGATGGTAGAGGACGGTAGAGGACGGTAGAGGAGGGTAAAGGATGGTAGAGGACGGTAGAGGACGGTAGAGGATGGTAGAGGACGGTAGAGGACGGTAGAGGATGGTAGAGGACGGTAGAGGACGGTAGAGGAGGGTAGAGGATGATAGCGGACGGTAGAGGATGATAGAGGACGTAGAGGATGATAGAGGAGGGTAGAGGAGAGTAGAGGATGATAGACATGATAGAGGACGGTAGAGGATGATAGAGGAGGGTAGAGGATGGTAGAGGATGATAGAGGATGGTAGAGGAGGGTAGAGGATGTTAGAGGACGGTAGAGGACGGTAGAGGAGGGTAGAGGATGGTAGAGGAGGGTAGAGGATGATAGAGGACAGTATAGGAGGGTAGAGGAGGGTAGAGGAGGGTAGAGGACGGTAGAGGACGGTAGAGGAGGGTAGAGGATGACAGAGGACGGTAGAGGAGGGTAAGGATGGTAGAGGACGGTAGAGGAGGGTAGAGGATGATAGAGGACAGTAGAGGACGGTAGAGGACGTAGAGGATGATAGAAGAGGGTAGAGGAGAGTAGAGGATGATAGACATGATAGAGGATGGTAGAGGATGATAGAGGATGGTAGAGGAGGGTAGAGGATGGGAGAGGACGGTAGAGGATGATAGAGGACGGTAGAGGATGGTAGAGTACGGTAGAGGATGGTAGAGGATGGTAGAGGACGGTAGAGGACGGTAGAGGAGGGAAGAAGATGATAGAGGGCGGTAGAGGATGATAGAGGACGGTAGAGGACGGTAGCGGAGGGTAGAGGATGGTAGAGGACGGTAGAGGACGGTAGAGGAGGGTAGAGGAGGGTAGAGGACAGTGGAGGATGGTAGAGGATGGTAGAGGACGGTAGAGGACGGTAGAGGAGGGTAGAGGATGATAGAGGATGGTAGAGGAGGGTAGAGGAGGGTAGAGGATGATAGAGGACAGTAGAGGACGGTAGAGGACGTAGAGGATGGTAGAGGAGGGTAGAGGAGAGTAGAGGATGATAGACATGATAGAGGATGGTAGAGGATGATAGAGGATGGTAGATGAGGGTAGAGGATGGTAGAGGACGGTAGAGGATGATAGAGGACGGTAGAGGATGGTAGAGGATGATAGAGGGCGGTAGAGGATGATAGAGGACGGTAGAGGACAGTAGAGGAGGCTAGAGGATGGTAGAGGACGGTAGAGGACGGTAGAGGAGGGTAGAGGAGGGTAGAGGACAGTAGAGGATGGTAGAGGATGGTAGAGGACGCTAGAGGACGGTAGAGGAGGGTAGAGGATGATAGAGGACGGTAGAGGAGGGTAGAGGATGGTAGAGGACGGTAGAGGACGGTAGAGGACGTAGAGGATGATAGAGGAGGGTAGAGGAGAGTAGAGGATGATAGACATGATAGAGGATGGTAGAGGATGATAGAGGATGGTAGAGGAGGGTAGAGGATGGTAGAGGACGGTAGAGGATGGTAGAGGACAGTAGAGGTCAGTAGAGGACGATAGAGGACGGTAGAGGAGGGTAGAGGATGGTAGAGGACGGTAGAGGAGGGTAGAGGATGGTAGAGGACGGTAGAGGACGGTAGAGGAGGGTAGAGGAGGGTAGAGGACAGTAGAGGACGGTAGAGGATGGTAGAGGACGTAGAGGACGGTAGAGGAGGGTAGAGGATGATAGAGGACGGTAGAGGAGGGTAGAGGATGGTAGAGGACGGTAGAGGAGGGTAGAGGATGATAGAGGACAGTAGAGGACGGTAGAGGATGTAGAGGATGATAGAGGAGGGTAGAGGAGAGTAGAGGATGATAGACATGATAGAGGATGGTAGAGGATGATAGAGGATGGTAGAGGAGGGTAGAGGATGGTAGAGGACGGTAGAGGATGATAGAGGACGGTAGAGGATGGTAGAGTACGGTAGAGGATGGTAGAGGATGGTAGAGGACGATAGAGGACAGTAGAGGAGGGTAGAGGATGATAGAGGACGGTAGAAGATGATAGAGGACGGTAGAGGACGGTAGAGGGCGGTAGAGGAGGGTAGAGGATGATAGAGGGCGGTAGAGGATGATAGAGGACGGTAGAGGATGGTAGAGGAGGGTAGAGGACGATAGAGGACGGTAGAGGATGGTAGAGGATGCTAGAGGATGATAGAGGATGGTAGAGGAGGGTAGAGGATGATAGAGGACGTAGAGGATGGTAGAGGAGGGTTGAGGACGATAGAGGACGGTAGAGGACGGTAGAGGAGGGTAGAGGATGATAGAGGATGGTAGAGGAGGGTAGAGGATGGTAGAGGACAGTAGAGGACGGTAGAGGAGGGTAGAGGACGGTAGAGGACGGTAGAGGAGGGTAGAGGACGGTAGAGGAGGGTAGAGGAGGGTAGAAGAGGGTAGAGAATGATAGAGGATGGTAGAGGAGGGTAGAGGATGATAGAGGACGGTAGAGGACGGTAGAGGAGGGTAGAGGACGGTAGAGGAGGGTAGAGGATGATAGAGGACGGTAGAGGATGGTAGAGGGCAGTAGAGGATGATAGAGGAGGGTAGAGGAGGGTAGAGGACGGTAGAGGACGGTAGAGGAGGGTAGAGGACGGTAGAGGACGGTAGAGGAGGGTAGAAGAGGGTAGAGAATGATAGAGGATGGTAGAGGAGGGTAGAGGATGATAGAGAACGGTAGAGGACGGTAGAGGAGGGTAGAGGACGGTAGAGGACGGTTGAGGAGGGTAGAGGATGATAGAGGACGATAGAGGAGGGTAGAGGACGGTAGAGAATGATAGAGGACGGTAGAGGAGGGTAGAGGATGATAGAGGACGGTAGAGGAGTGTACAGGAGGGTAGAGGACGGTAGAGGAGGGTAGAGGATGATAGAGGACGGTAGAGGATGGTAGAGGGCGGTAGAGGATGATAGAGGAGGGTAGAGGAGGGTAGAGGACGGTAGAGGACGGTAGAGGAGGGTAGAGGACGGTAGAGGACGGTAGAGGAGGGTAGAAGAGGGTAGAGAATGATAGAGGATGGTAGAGGAGGGTAGAGGATGATAGAGAACGGTAGAGGACGGTAGAGGAGGGTAGAGGACGGTAGAGGACGGTTGAGGAGGGTAGAGGATGATAGAGGACGATAGAGGAGGGTAGAGGACGGTAGAGAATGATAGAGGACGGTAGAGGAGGGTAGAGGATGATAGAGGACGGTAGAGGAGTGTACAGGAGGGTAGACGAGGCTAGATTAAGGTAGAGGAGGGTAGACAAGGGTAGAGGACAGTGTAGGAGGGCAGAGGAGGGTAGAGGACGGTAGAGAAGGGTAGAGGACAGTAGTGGAGGGTAGAGGACGGAAGAGGAGTGTAGTGGAGGGTAGACGAGGGTAGTGGAGGGTAGAGGACGGTGTAGGGGGGTAGAGGGCTGGGGAGCAGGAATGAGGGGGTGGGAATGCAGCAGTAGACCTTTAGGAATTACCCCTCGCTGTTGGCTGTCTGCCTGTTAATTGTAGGGTCAAGGGTCACATGAATTGGTTATTGGTGACTGATGAGCACACACAGATGCAAGTGAAACGCACACACACACACACATATACGCACGCCCAAACACACATACACGACAAAGCTCCCGAGTCATTACCGGTCAATACCATATATACCAAAATAATTTATTCTTTAGTCAAAAACGGCCTTGTGTAAGTGCAAGTAATTGCAACTCACTTTTCATAATGTTACTTGTAGTAATGTCCTCTCATGTCAAGGTACGCTATAAAAGTCTATCATATATACAGTTGAAGTCGGAAGGTTACATACACTTAGGTCGGAGTCATTAAAACCTTAAAAAAACTATAGTTTTGGCAAGTCGGTTAGGACATCCACTTTGTGCATGACACAAGTAATTTTTCCAAAAATTGTTTACAGACAGATTATTTCACTTATAATTCACTGTATCACAATTCCAGTGGGTCAGAAGTTGACTGCGCAGTGGTCTAAGGCACTGCATCGCAGTGCTAGCTGTGCCACTAGAGATCCTGGTTCAAATCCAGGCTCTGTCGTAGCCAGCCGCGACCGGGAGACCCATGGGGCGGCGCACAATTGGCCCAGCGTTGTCCAGGGTAGGGGAGGGAATGGCCGGCAGGGATGTAGCTCAGTTGGTAGAGCATGGCGTTTGCAACGCCAGGGTTGTGGGTTCGATTCCCACGGGGGGCCAGTATGAAAATAATAAAAATAAATAATGTATGCACTAACTGTAAGTCGCTCTGGATAAGAGCGTCTGCTAAAAAATGAAAAAAAAAAAAAAAAAACAGCTTGGAAAATTCCAGAAAATGATGTCATGGCTTTAGAAGCTTCTGATAGGCTAATTGACAACATTTGAGTCAATTGGAGGTGTACCTGTGGATGTATTTCAAGGCATACCTTCACACTCAGTGCCTCTTTGCTTGACATCATGGAAAAATCAAAAGAAATCAGCCAAGACCTCAGAAAAAAAATTGTAGACCTCCACAAGTCTCGTTCATCCTTCAGAGCAATTTCCAAATGCCTGAAGGTACCACGTTCATCTGTACAAACAATAGTACGCAAGTATAAACACCATGGGTCCACGCAGCCGTCATACCGCTCAGGAAGGAGACGCGTTCTGTCTCCTAGAGATGAACGTACTTTGGTGCGAAAAGTGCAAATCAATCCCAGAACAACAGCAAAGGACCTTGTGAAGATGCTGGAGGAAACAGGTACAAAAGTATCTATATCCACAGTAAAACGAGTCCTATATCTACATAACCTGAAAGGCCGCTCAGCAAGGAAGAAGCCACTTCTCCAAAACTGTCATAAAAAAGCCAGACTACGATTTGCAACTGCACATGGGGACAAAAATCATACTTTTTTGAGAAATGTCCTCTGGTCTGATGAAACAAAAATAGAACTGTTTGGCCATAATGACCATCGTTATGTTTGGAGGAAAAAGGGGGATGCTTGCAAGCCGAAGAACACCATCCCAAACGTGAAGCACGGGGGTGGCAGCATCATGCTGTGGGGGTGCTTTGCTGCAGGAGGGACTGGTGCACTTCACAAAATAGATGGCATCATGAGGAAGGAAAATTATGTGGATATATTGAAGCAACATCTCAAGACATCAGTCAGGAAGTTAAAGCTTGGTTGCAAATGGGTCTTCCAAATGGACAATGACCCCAAGCATACTTCCAAAGTTGTGGCAAAATGGCTTAAGGACAACAAAGTCAAGGTATTGGGGTGGCCATCACAAAGCCCTGACCTCAATCCTATAGAAAATGTGTGGGCAGAACTGAAAAAGCATGTGCAAGCAAGGAGGCCTACAAACCTGACTCCGTTACACCAGCTCTGTCAGGAGGAATGGGCCAAAATTCACCCAACTTATTGTGGGAAGCTTGTGGAAGACTACCCGAAACGTTTGACCCAAGTTAAACAATTTAAAGGCAATGCTACCAAATACTAATTGAGTGTACAGTGGGGAAAAAAAGTATTTAGTCAGCCACCAATTGTGCAAGTTCTCCCACTTAAAAAGATGAGAGAGGCCTGTAATTTTCATCATAGGTACACGTCAACTATGACAGACAAAATGAGATTTTTTTTCTCCAGAAAATCACATTGTAGGATTTTTAATTTATTTATTTGCAAATTATGGTGGAAAATAAGTCTTTGGTCAATAACAAAAGTTTCTCAATACTTTGTTACATACCCTTTGTTGGCAATGACACAGGTCAAACGTTTTCTGTAAGTCTTCACAAGGTTTTCACACACTGTTGCTGCTATTTTGGCCCATTCCTCCATGCAGATCTCCTCTAGAGCAGTGATGTTTTGGGGCTGTCGCTGGGCAACATGGACTTTCAACTCCCTCCAAAGATTTGATATGGGGTTGAGATCTGGAGACTGGCTAGGCCACTCCAGGACCTTGAAATGCTTCTTACGAAGCCACTCCTTCGTTGCCTGGATCATCCAAATGCACTCTAGCAAACTTCAAACGGGCGTGGACAAGTACTGGCTTAAGCAGGGGGACACGTCTGGCACTGCAGGATTTGAGTCCCTGGCGGCGTAGTGCGTTACTGATGGTAGGCTTTGTTACTTTGGTCCCAGCTCTCTGCAGGTCATTCACTAGGTTCCCCCGCGTGATCATTTTGACCCCACAGGGTGAGATCTTGCGTGGAGCCCCAGATCGAGGGAGATTATCAGTGGTCTTGTATGTCTTCCATTTCCTAATAATTGCTCCCACAGTTGATTTCATCAAACCTATTGCAGATTCAGTCTTCCCAGCCTGGTGCAGGTCTACAATTTTGTTTCTGGTGTCCTTTGACAGCTCTTTGGTCTTGGCCATAGTGGAGTTTGGAGTGTGACTGTTTGAGGTTGTGGACAGGTGTCTTTTATACTGATAACAAGTTCAAACAGGTGCCATTAATACAGGTAACGAGTGGAGGACAGAGGAGCCTCTTAAAGAAGAAGTTACAGGTCTGTGAGAGCCAGTAATCTTGCTTGTTTGTAGGTGACCAAATACTTATTTTCCACCATAATTTGCAAATAAATTCATAAAAAATCCTACAATGTGATTTTCTGGATTTTTTTTTCTCATTTTGTCTGTCATAGTTGACGTGTACCTATGATGAAAATTACAGGCCTCTCTCATCTTTTTAAGTGGGAGAACTTGCACAATTGGTGGCTGACTAAATACTTTTTTTCCCCACTGTATGTAAACTTCTGACCCACTGGGAATGTGATGAAAGAAATAAAAGCTGAAATAAATTATTCTCTCTACTATTATTCTGACATTTCACATTCTTAAAATAAATTGGTGATCCTAACTGACCTAAAACAGGGAATTTTTACTAGGATTAAATGTTAGGAATTGTGAAAAACTGAGTGTAAATGTATTTGGCTAAGGTGTATGTCAGGGTTGAGTGTAGAAGTGGTGTAGAATCAGGCGCAGGACACACAGAGGTTTCGAACAGCGTCTTTAGTAAAGTCCAAAAAATGAGCCAAACACGGCAACAGGCTACAGGCGAACTTTACGCACAACAGTAAAGTATGCTAAAGCGCACAAAGTGCGGAACTCTCTCTCAAAACACAAAATACAGAGAGAACAGAAATAACGAACTAGCACACAACGTGACGAGGAACAATTACACACAACACCTGACCAAATACAAGAGAACTAAATAGGACGCCTAATAAACACTAATAAGGAACAGGTGTAGCAAAACAGACAAAACCAATCAAACATAGAAACATCGAACGGTGGCAGCTAGTACTCCGGAGACGACGACCGCCGAAGCCTGCCCGAACAAGGAGAAGGAGCAGCCTCGGCCGAAACCGTGACAGTACCCCCCCCCTTGACGCGCGGCCCCAGCCGTGCGCCGACCCCGGCCTCGGGGACGACCAGGAAGACGCGGAGCAGGGCGCGTGGGATGACCACGATGGAACTCGGTCAGAAGAGACGGGTCTAGGATGTCCCTCCTCGGCACCCAGCACCGCTCCTCCGGGCCGTACCCCTCCCACTCCACGAGATATTGGAGACCCCCCATCCGGCGTCTCGAATCTAGGATGGACCGAACAGTGTACGCCGGAGCCCCCTCGATGTCCAACGGGGGCGGAGTGGACCAGCTACCACCGGCCTGAGGAGAGACACATGGAACGAGGGGTTAATATTCTTGTAATCAATGGGCAGTTGTAACCTGTAACACACCTCGTTCAATCTCCTCAGGACTTTAAAAGGCCCCACAAACCGCCGACCCAGCTTCCGGCAGGGCAGGCGGAGGGGCAGGTTTCTGGTCGAGAGCCAGACTCGATCTCCAGGTGCGTACACTGGCCCCTCACTGCGGTGGAGATCGGCGCTCGTCTTCTGTTGACGGATGGCCCGCTGCAGATGGACGTGTGCAACGTTCCACGTCTCCTCCGAGCGCCGCACCCACTCATACACCGCAGGGGCCTCGATCTGGCTCTCATGCCAAGGTGCCAGAACCGGCTGGTACCCTAACACACACTGGAAAGGGGTTAGTTTAGTGGAGGAGTGGCGGAGAGAGTTCTGTGCCATCTCGGCCCAGGGAACATATCTCGCCCACTCCTCCGGCCGGCCCTGGCAATACGACCTCAGAAACCTACCCACATCCTGGTTGACACGTTCGACCTGCCCATTACTCTCCGGGTGGTAACCCGAGGTAAGGCTCACCGAAACCCCCAACCGTTCCATAAACGCTCTCCAAACTCTGGAGGTAAACTGGGGGCCTCGATCAGACACTATATCCTCGGGTACCCCGTAATGCCGGAAGACGTGGGTAAATAGAGCCTCAGCGGTCTGTAGGGCAGTAGGAAGACCCGGCATGGGAAGGAGACGACAGGCCTTCGAGAACCGATCCACAACGACCAGGATGGTGGTATTCCCCTGGGAGGGGGGAAGGTCTGTAACAAAATCCACCGAGAGGTGAGACCAGAGTCGTTGTGGAACGGGCAGGGGTTGTAACTTACCCCTGGGCAAGTGTCTGGGCGCCTTACACTGGGCACACACCGAGCAGGAGGAGACATAAATCCTCACATCCCTGGCTAACGTTGGCCACCAGTACTTTGTGCTAAGGCAGTGCACTGTCCGGCCAATACCTGGATACCCAGAGGAGGGTGACGTGTGAGCCCAATAAATGAGTCGATCCCGGACCTCGAGCGGGACGTACGTCCGACCCACCAGACACTGTGGAGGGCTAGGGTCGGTTCGTAACGCCCGCTCGATCTCCGTATCGACCTCCCATACCACCGGTGCAACCAGACAAGACTTAGGTAGTATGGGAGTGGGCTCAACGGACCTCTCCTCCGTGTCATACCGCCGAGACAGGGCATCTGCCTTCCCGTTCTGGGACCCAGGGATGTAAGTGATCTTAAACACGAACCGGGCTAGAAACATAGTCCACCGAGCCTGGCGAGGATTTAGTCTCCTAGCTGCCCGAATGTATTCCAGGTTACGGTGGTCAGTCAAAATGAGAAAAGGGTGTTGAGCCCCCTCAAGCCAATGCCTCCACACCTTTAGGGCTTGTACCACGGCTAACAGCTCCCTGTCCCCTACGTCATAATTACGCTCCGCCGGACTGAGCTTCTTTGAATAAAAAGCACAGGGGCGGAGTTTAGGTGGTGTGCCGGACCGTTGTGAGAGAACGGCCCCGATACCGGCTTCAGACGCGTCCACCTCCACTTGGAATGGTAAAGCGGGATCCGGGTGCGCCAGCACCGGAGCCGAGGTAAACAGGTCCTTCAGTCTCCCAAAAGCCCTGTCCGCCTCAGCTGACCACCGCAAGCGCACTGGACCCCCCTTCAGAAGGGACGTTATGGGAGCTGCCACCTGTCCAAAACCCCGGATAAACCTCCGGTAGTAATTCGCAAAACCCAAGAACTGCTGCACCTCTTTAACCGTGGTTGGGGTTTGCCAATTACGAATGGCTGACACACGGTCAACCTCCATCTTCACCCCTGACGCAGACAACTGATAACCCAAAAAGGAGACCGACTCCTGGAAGAACAGACACTTCTCTGCCTTGACATACAGGTCATGCTCCAACAACCTCCTCAACACTCGGCGCACCAGGGCTACATGCTCGGCTCGGGTAGAACTGTACACCAGAATATCGTCTATGTACACGACTACTCCCTGCCCCTGCATGTCCCGGAAAATCTCATCTACAAAGGATTGGAAGACTGATGGAGCATTCATTAACCCGTATGGCATGACGAGATACTCGTAATGACCGGAGGTAGTACTAAATGCTGTCTTCCATTCATCGCCCTCTCTAATGCGCACCAAGTTATATGTGCTCCTGAGGTCCAATTTTGTGAAGAACCGTGCCCCGTGTAATGACTCCGTCATAGTCGCAATCAGAGGGAGTGGATAACTATATTTTACAGTAATCTGATTGAGACCGCGGTAATCAATACACGGGCGCAAACCTCCATCCTTCTTCTTCACAAAAAAGAAGCTTGAGGACGCGGGCGAAGTGGAGGGCCGTATGTATCCCTGTCTCAGAGACTCGGCAATGTATGTCTCCATCGCCCTCTTCTCCTCTTGTGACAAAGGATACACATGGCTCCGCGGGAACGCCGCTCCTGCCTGGAGGTCTATCGCACAATCCCCCTGTCTATGAGGCGGCAACCGCGCCGCTCTCGTCTTGCTAAACACGAGTGCCAAATCCTCATACTCGGGGGGAATGTGAAGTGCGGGCATTTGGTTCGGACTCTCCACCGAGGTCGCCCCTACGGAAACACCCAGACATAGCCCCTCACACTGGGCAGACCACCCCTTAAGAGCCTTCTCTCGCCACGAAATAGTAGGATCATGGGTAACCAACCAGGGAAGCCCCAGTACCACCGGATACGCAGGAGAGTCGATCAGATAGAGCTGAATCGTCTCCTCATGACCCCCCTGCGTCTCCATCCTAAGTGGCACTGTGACCTCCCTAATCAACCCGGATCCTAACGGACGGCTATCTAGGGCATGTTCCGGGAAAGGATTATTTACCGAAAGGAGAGGGATCCCTAACTCTACACAGAATTTACGATCTACAAAATTCCCAGCTGCGCATGAATCTACTAGCGCCTTATGCTGGGAACGAGGTGCAACCTGTGGAAAACAAACAGGTATAGTTATGTGTACGACAGAAAGCTCTGGGTAAGTGGGGCGCCTACTCACCTGGGAGGACTCCCCAATGCGTGGCCTGCCTTCTCCTCCACCAGGAGACCCTCCCCAGCACCTAGCCGCGGTGTGCCCTCCACGGCCACAGTTGGTGCAGGGGACGGCCCCCCTCGGGTTCCTTCTCCTCCGTTCTCTAGCGCCAGCATCTCCGAGCTCAATAGGACTCGGCTCGGAGGCGCTGGAGGGTGGAATGGGCAACCCCCACCCGGGACGCCCGCGAGTGGCGAGCAGGGTGTCCAGCCGAATGACCATGTCAACCAAATGGTCAAACGAAAGCGTGGTATCCCTACACGCCAACTTTCTCTGGACGTCATCCCGGAGGCTGCAGCGGAAGTGATCTATGAGGGCCCGCTCATTCCACCCTGCATCTGCCGCTAGAGTCCGGAACTCCAGTGCAAACTCCTGAGCGCTCCTCATCCCCTGCCGGAGGTAGAATAGACGCTCCCCCGCCGCCTTCCCTTCTGGTGGATGGTCAAACACTGCACGGAAGCGACGGGAGAACTCCGCATAGGTGATAGTAGCGGCGTCTATTCTCCTCCATTCGGCGTTGGCCCACTCCAACGCCTTGCCGGTGAGACAGGAGATGAGGGCGGAAACGCTCTCGTGTCCCGAGGGCGCCGGGTGTACGGTGGCGAGGTAGAGTTCAACTTGCAGCAGGAACCCTTGACACCCGGCAGCGGTGCCGTCGTACGCCCTCGGGAGCGAGAGCCGAATCCCACCAGAAGTTGGACAGGCGGACTGATCGATGGTGATGGTGTGGTAGGTGGGAGCGTGGGTACCCCGCTGGTCTCCCATCGATGGAGGGTGTTCATAACTCTATCCAGAGCGTGTCCGATTTGATTAATCCTGTCCTCCTGTCCACGAAGACGCTCCTCGATGATTTCACTGGGTGCGGTAGCTCCTGCTGATTCCATAACTGGTGTGTAATTATGTCAGGGTTGAGTGTAGAGGTGGTGTAGAATCAGGCGCAGGACACACAGAGGTTTCGAACAGCGTCTTTAGTAAAGTCCAAAAAACGAGCCAAACACGGCAACAGGCTACAGGCGAACTTTACGCACAGCAGTAAAGTATGCTAAAGCGCACACAGTGCGGAACTCTCTCTCAAAACACAAAATACAGAGAGAACAGAAATAACGAACTAGCACACAACGTGACGAGGAACAATTACACACAACACCTGACCAAACACAAGAGAACTAAATAGGACGCCTAATAAACACTAATAAGGAACAGGTGTAGCAAAACAGACAAAACCAATCAAACATAGAAACATCGAACGGTGGCAGCTAGTACTCCGGAGACGACGACCGCCGAAGCCTGCCCGAACAAGGAGAAGGAGCAGCCTCGGCCGAAACCGTGACAGTGTATGTAAACTTCCGACTTCAACAGTATATATATACAGTCTGTATTGATCTAATTATCTGTGGGTTGGTTTTGTCTGTCACATTTGTTTAATGGACTGTTGTAATAGCAGATACACAGAAGTATATCACCTCCCTTATCACTCACATCAACACTGTGGGAGAGAGAGAGGGGGGGGGGAGAGATGGCTTAGTAAGTACAGAACATTAAGTGCCTTGAGTTTTCCCTCTAATTGGCCAGGGAATAATACATATGTAACTAGGGCCCAGAGTTGGTCTTGGTCAGGAAAAGGTCAAGCCACAACATGATGAAAGTTGGTTTGTTCCTTTCAGCATGGCTGTTCATATAACCTTTGGTCCTACATGCACAGAACTACAAGTTCCAGTGATATTTGAGGATACAAACAGTGGACAAGTTTATAGTGGAGAGAGAGAGCCACGAAGCTAATGCACCATGAAACCAATGGCACCTTGCCACACATCTGGATAGTATTGGAGAGAGAGAGAGAGAGGTCTGGGGTTGTGATGTCTGAGGTCCGCTCACCAACCAAGAATTCACAAAATGGGACAAACACCAAATTGAGACTGCATGTAGAGTTCTGCAAAAATATCCTCTGTGTACAACGTAAAATACCAAATAATGCATGCAGAGCAGAATTAGGCTGATACCCACTAATTATCAAAATCCAGAAAAGAGCCATTAAATTCTACAACCACCTAAAAGGAAGTGATTCCCAAACATTTCATAATAAAGCCATCACCTACAGAGAGATGAACCTGGAGAAGAGCCCCCTAAGCAAGCTGGTCCTGGGGCTCTGTTCACAAACACTAACAGACCCCACAGAGCCACAGGACAGCAACACAATTAGACCCAACCAAATCATGAGAAAACCAAACTACACTGCTAAAAAAAATTAAGGGAACACTTAAACAACACATCTTAGATCTGAATGAATGAAATAATCTTATTAAATGCTTTTTTCTTTACATAGTTGAATGTGCTGACAACAAAATCACACAAAAATTATCAATGGAAATCAAATGTATCAACCCATGGAGGTCTGGATTTGGAGTCACCCTCAAAATTAAAGTGGAAAACCACACTACAGGCTGATCCAACTTTGATGTAATGTCCTTAAAACAAGTCAAAATGAGGCTCAGTAGTGTGTGTGGCCTCCACGTGCCTGTATGACCTCCCTACAATGCCTGGGCATGCTCCTGATGAGGTGGTGGATGGTCTCCTGAGGGATCTCCTCCCAGACCTGGACTAAAGCATCCGCCAACTCCTGGACAGTATGTGGTGCAACGTGGCGTTGGTGGATGGAGCGAGACATTATGTCCCAGATGTGCTCAATTGGATTCAGGTCTGGGGAACGGGCGGTCCATAGCATCAATGCCTTCCTCTTGCAGGAACTGCTGACACACTCCAGCCACATGAGGTCTAGCATTGTCTTGCATTAGGAGGAACCCAGGGCCAACCGCACCAGCATATGGTCTCACAAGGGGTCTGAGGATCTCATCTCGGTACCTAATTGCAGTCAGGCTACCTCTGGCAAGCACATGGAGGGCTGTGCGGCCCCCCAAAGAAATGCCACCCCACACCATGACTGACCCACCGCCAAACCGGTCATGCTGGAGGATGTTGCAGGCAGCAGAACGTTCTCCACGGCATCTCCAGACTCTGTCACGTCTGTCACATGTGCTCAGTGTGAACCTGCTCTCATCTGTGAAGAGCACAGGGCGCCAGTGGCGAATTTGCCAATCTTGGTGTTCTCTGGCAAATGCCAAACGTCCTGCACGGTGTTGGGCTGTAAGCACAACCCCCACCTGTGGACGTCGGGCCCTCACACCACCCTCATGGAGTCTGTTTCTGACCGTTTGAGCAGACACATGCACATTTGTGGCCTGCTGGAGGTCATTTTGCAGGGCTCTGGCAGTGCTCCTCCTGCTCCTCCTTGCACAAAGGCGGAGGTAGCGGTCCTGCTAGAGTGAAAGCACCGCCAGCATTCAAAAGTGACCAAAACATCAGCCAGGAAGCATAGGAACTGAGAAGTGGTCTGTGGTCACCACCTACAGAACCACTTCTTTATTGGGGGTGTCTTGCTAATTGCCTATAATTTCCACCTGTTGTCTATTCCATTTGCACAACAGCATGTGAATTTTATTGTCAATCAGTGTTGCTTCCTAAGTGGACAGTTTGATTTCACAGAAGTGTGATTGACTTGGAGTTACATTGTGTTGTTTAAGTGTTCCCTTTATTTTTTTGAGCAGTGTATAATTACTTGACAGTGTCACGATCGTTGACGAACGAGAAGGACCAAGGCGCAGCGTGATATGCATACATGTTTATTTATATAGAATAAACACCACGACAAAACAACAAATGAAACGAAGCGTGAAGTCCAAGGTAGACAAATAACATACCTCACACGGAACAAGATCCCACAATCCACTAGTGCCAATAGGCTGCCTAAGTATGGTCCCCAATCAGAGACAACGAGCGACAGCTGCCTCTGATTGGGAACCACACCGGCCAACATAGAAATAGACATACTAGATACTAAACCATAGAACCAACACAACACGGAATATACACACCCTGACTCAACAAATAAACGTCCCCTGAGTCAGGGCGTGACAGACAGATTGGAAAGAATTAACAAAAAAAAACAGAGCAAACTAGAATGCTATTTGGCCCTAAACAGAGAATACACAGTGACAGAATACCTGACCACTGTGACTGACCCAAAATTAAGGAAAGCTTTGACTATGTACACTCGTTGAGCATAACCTCTCAAGAGAAGACAGGCAATGTGCACACTGCGCACAAAATGAAGTGGAAACTGAGCTGCACTTCCTAACCTCCTGAAAAATGTATGACCAGATTAGAGAAACATATTTCCCTCAGATTACACAGACAAAGAATTCGAAAACGAATCCAATTTTGATAAACTCCCATATCTATTGGGTAAAATACCACATTGTGCAATCACAGCAGCACGATTTGTGACCTGTTGCCACAAGAAAAGGGCAACCAGTGAAGAACAAACACCATTGTAAATACAACCCATATTTATGTTTATTTATTTTCCCTTTTGTACTTTAACTATTTGCACATCGTTACAACACTGTATATAGACATAATATGACATTTGAAATGTCTTTATTCTTTTGGAACCTGTGTGAGTGTAATATTTACTGTTCACTTTTTATTTTTTATTTCACTTTTGTTTATCTATTTCACTTGCTTTGGCAATGTACACATATGTTTCCCATGCCAATAAAGCCCCTTGAATTGAATTGAGAGAGAGAGAGAGAGATTAGGGAACCAATATAAACAGGTTAATTTCACTAAGGGGGCATATTGAAGATGCACAAAGGTGCTACCAATAGCATCTACAACAGTGTTTAAAGATAAGACCTCAGTTCTGACAGTTCTGAATATGTGACCTCACACAATATGTGACCATCCTTTTAGAGCACTTGATACACTACATGACCAAAAGTATTCACCTGGTCAGTCTATGTCATGGAAAGAGCAGATGTTCCTAATGTTTTGTACACTCAGTGTACATATACACTACATCAGGGGTTCTCAACTCTTACCCTACGAGGTCCAAAGCCTGCTCTTTTTCTGTTCTACCTGATAATTAATTGCACCCACCTGGTGTCCCAGGTCTAAATCAGTCCCTGATTAGAGGGGAACAATGAAAAAATGCAGTGGAACTGGCTTCGAGGTCCAGAGTTGAGTTTGAGGGCACTACTCAAACATCTTATTCCAAAATCATGGGCATTAATATGGAGTTGGTGCCCCCTTTGCTGCTATAACAGCAGTGGTGGAAAAAGTACTCAATTGTCATTCTTGAGTAAAAGTAAAGGTACCTTAACAGAAAATGACTCAAGTAAAAGTGAAAGTTACCCAGTAAAATACTACTTGTGTAAAAGTCTAAAAGTATATGGTTTTAAATGTACTTAAGTACAGTGGTATAAAAAGTACTCAATTGTCATACTTGAGTAAAAGTACAAAGTAAAAGTAAATGCTATACATCAAATTCCTTATATTAAGCAAACCAGACGGCACAATTTTTGTATTATTTTTAATTACGGACAGACAGGGGCACACTCCAACACTCAGATATCATTTACAAACACAGTATTTGTGTTTCGTGAGTCTGCCAGATCAGAGGCAGTAGGGATGACAATGCGTTATATTGATAGGTGACATAATTCTGTCCTGCTTGAGCATTCTAAATGTAACGAGTACTTTTAGATGACAGGGTAAATGTATGGAGTAAAAAGTACATTATTTTCTTTAGGAATGTAGTGGAGTAAATGGAAAAGTTGTCAAAAATATAAATAGTAAAGTAAAGTACAGATACCCAAAAAAACTACTTAAGCAGTACTTAAAAGTATTTTTACTTAAGTACTTTACACCACTGTATAACAGCCTCCACTCTTCTGGGAAGGCTTTCCACTAGATGTTGGAACATTTGTGCGGAGACTTGCTTCCATTCAGCCACAAGATCATTAGTGAGGTCGAGCACTGATGTTGGGCGATTAGGCCTTGCTCGCAGTCGCCATTCCAATTCATCCCAAAGGTGTTCGATGGGCTTGAGGTCATGGCTCTGTCCAGGCCAGTCAAGTTCTTCCAAACATCTCTACAAAAAATGTCTGTATGGACCTCGCTTTGTGCACAGGGGCATTGTCATGCTGAAACAGGAAAAGGCCATACCCAAACTGTTGCCACAAAATTGGAAGCACAGAATCGTCTAGAATGTCATTGTATGCTGTAGCGTTAAGATTTCCCTTCAATGGAACTAAAGGCCCTCGCCCGAACAATAAACCGGGGCAGTTCTAGCAGGGCAGAAATTTGATGAACTGACTTGTTGTAAAGGTGGCATCCTGTGACGGTGCCACGTTGAAAGTCACTGAGCTCTTCAGTACGGGCCATTCTACTGCCAATGTTTATCTATGGAGATTGCATGGTGGTGTGCTCGATTTTATACACCTGTCAGCAACGGGTGTGGCTGAAATAGCCGAATCCACTAATTTGAAGGAGTGTCCACATACTTTTGTATATATAGTGTATATAATCAGATGAAGACAAGCCAGGATCATATCTAAGCTCCTCCAACCAAGCTCTGACTAATACAATAATAACAAACAGCCCACATCAGCAGAGGAAACTGCTCTGCTCTCATAAATAACAGAGCCTAAAAAGTCATAAATACCCTGCTACAGTAAATCAAACAGGGTCGTGTTCTGAAAAGCAATATTTCAGGAGAGGTCATTAAAATGATGTTAGAAGTTATCTCTCCCTCTTTCCTGTCCCCTGTCCGTGGCCTAGATTTCCTCTCTCTCTCTCTCGCTCTGTCTCTCTCTCTCACTCACTCACACACTCTCTCTCTCTCACACACACACACACACACACACACACACACACACAAACACACAGATGTCTGTAGATAGTTGGTGGTTATGCTGTAGCCTGGCTCTGTGCCAGGAACGTCAGGTATTTTATCCCCAGGAGAATCATGTCCTTCTTTACCTAATAACCCCCTCATAGCATAGCCCCCGCAGTCCACCCAACACTACGCTCCACTGCTCCAAATTAAGATCTGTCAAACGCAAATGTTAAATCTCATAGTGTATGTGTGCGTGTGTATGTGTGTGTGTGTGTGTGTGTGTGTGTGCGTGTGTGTGTGTGCGCTACGTCTCATGCGTGCTGTTAAACGAGGCGTGAGTGGCTGTGCCCAGGCAGGATGAGCATATGTTCTTTCATTGGCCTGGTGCGTCGCATGGGGGACCACGGTATGATTTCACACATGAAATACCAAGGACCCATACTTTACCCCCCTCTCTACCTCCTTTTTTTCATTATATCCATCCCTTTCCTCCCTCCCTCCGCTCTAGTTTTCTGTCTATGTCTTTCGCTCTCTTTCTGTTTCTCTCGCTCTATCTCTCTATCGCTCTCCCTCTATTCCTGCCGTGGAGTTGTAGCACATAGAGTGGAACTGCTGTGTGTTAATGGAGTCACTCAGTCATTCCCCTAATACAGTCCCACAGTCCTCATCCTCTGTCCCATAGTCCTCATCCTCAGTCCCACAGTCCTCATCCTCAGTCCTCATCCTCAGTCCCACAGTCCTCATCCTCAGTCCCATAGTCCTCATCCTCAGTCCCATAGTCCTCATCCTCAGTCCCATAGTTCTCATCCTCAGTCCCACAGTCCTCATCCTCAGTCCCATAGTCCTCATCCTCAGTTCCATAGTCCTCATCCTCAGTCTCATAGTCCTCATCCTCAGTTCCATAGTCCTCATCCTCAGTCCCATAGTCTTCATCCTCTCCACATCTTACAGTAAGTGGTGCAGGAAGGAAGAAATGTTCAGAAACCTCAGACTCACTCACCATCACATTTGTGCTCCTTGTAACTGGATAGTGGATATGGCTCAACAGGTTGGAGGAGATATGAATGGTAGATGGAGGGGGAGAGAGAGAGAGAGAGAGAGAGAGAGAGAGAGAGAGAGAGAGAGAGAGAGAGAGAGAGAGAGAGAGAGAGAGAGAGAGAGAGAGAGAGAGAGAGAGAGAGACAGAGACAGAGACAGAGACAGAGACAGAGACAGAGACAGAGACAGAGACAGAGACAGAGACAGAGAGGGGGCAGAGAGAGGGGGCAGAGAGAGAGAGAGGGTATGAGAGAGAGAGAGAGAGAGAGAGAGAGAGAGAGAGAGAGAGAGAGAGAGAGAGAGAGAGAGAGAGAGAGAGAGAGAGAGAGAGAGAGAGAGAGAGAGAGAGAGAGAGAGAGAGAGAGAGAGAGAGAGAGAGAGAGAGAGAGAGACAGAGACAGAGACAGAGACAGAGACAGAGACAGAGACAGAGACAGAGACAGAGATAGAGAGGGGGCAGAGAGAGGGGGCAGAGAGAGAGAGAGGGTATGAGAGAGAGAGAGAGAGAGAGAGAGAGAGAGAGAGAGAGAGAGAGAGAGAGAGAGAGAGAGAGAGAGAGAAAGATGGATAGAGGATCACTTATTACCCAGAATACATGATCCTCCAAGGATCAGGGATCTTTAGAAGCGTGGCTGATGTTGAAAACGCTAAAATAACCACAGTCCACCCTTGTGTCATAACTCCCACTCCCGACACACACACACCTTTGTGATTGTCATGACACCACGGTCAACAGGGAATCCACTATAATCCCCATGTTTGAAGAACTGTTCTCTTCTCCCTGGCACAGCAGCAGTTCTGTCTTTCCCCGCTTTCACCACATAGTCTTGTGGGACAGAGGATAACTGATGGCAGACACCGTATGATCACCACCCTCTTCTATCAGACATGTAATCTAGGGTAGCAGACAGACAGACATGGGGTGCGTCCCAAATGGCACCCTATTCTCTGTATAGTGCACAACTTTTGACCAGGGCCCATAGGGAATAGGGTGCCATTTGGGACGCACACAGAGTCACCATTGACAGTACTTCGTCTTTCCCCCCATCCTCTCATGTAAAACAGCAAGCCCTGTCATCTGAAGTATCATTTGACTAAAACGATAGCAAAGCACGAGCCATTCTCCAGGTAGGGCCTGCTATGATACCATTAGTGGTTGTGTTAACTGAATCCTTTAGCAGAGAGAGTAACAGAGATGTCTGGAGGCAGCATTCCCCTCCCTTCCCTAAACTCTCTCATCTCATCCCTGCATCCCCCTCCTAAATGCACGGTTGTCAATGGGGGACCAGAGTAGCTCATCCATGAGTAATTAGCTTTGAGAGATACTCCCTGAGCCGCAATTACTGTACAGCAATACAGCGAGCCACATCACAAACAACACACTCAGCTACATAGACAGGGAGATGGAGATAGAGAGAGAGAGAAGTCTGCCTGCATTGATTAACAGACGACAAGGAGCTTTCAGTGAAAGAGGAAAAGAGTGAGAAGAGAAAAAAGGGTGGAGAGAGAAAAGGAGAGAGTGGGGGAGGTGCCGGCTCTGACGCTTGTCAGATGTGGCAGGGCTTGCAAACTATCAGGGAAACCCAGCTGCGAGCTGCCCAGTGACAGGAGCAGACACTCTTATAAGAAAATGTGCCAAGTAGAAGCATACATGGTTCTTCGGTTTGTCCCAATAGGGGAACCCTTTTTGGTGCTAGGTAGAATCCTATGGAGAGGGTTCTATCTAGAACCCTCTATGTAGGGTTCTTCAAAGAACCCCCTGTATATGGTTCTACCTAGAACCCTCTATGAAGGGTTCTGTCTAGAACCCTCTGAATGGTTCTACCAATAACCATTTTATCATCTAAAGGTTCTTCCTAGAACCCTCTATTTTATTTTATTTATTTAACCTTTATTTAAACAGGGAGTCACATTGAGATTAAAAATCTATTTTACAAGAGAGCCCTGTATACATTACAATAAAAACAGAATAATAAAACAACAGACACATACACTACCAGTCCAAAGTTTTAGAACACCTACTCATTCAAGGGTTTTTCTTTATTTTTACTATTTTCTACATTGTACAATAATAGTGAAGACATCAAAACTATGAAATAACACATTTGGAATCATGTAGTAACCTAAAAAGTGTTAAACAAATCAAAATATATTTTTTATTTGAGATTCTTCAAATAGCCACCCTTTGCCTTGATGACAGCTTTGCACACTCTTGGCATTCTCTCAACCAGCTTCACCTGGAATGCTTTTCCAACAGTCTTGAAGGAGTTCCCACATCAGCTGAGCACTTGTTGGCTGCTTTTCCTTCACTCTGCGGTCTGACTTATCCCAAACCATCTAAATTTGGTTGAGGTCGGGGGATTGTGGGGGCCAGGTCATCTGATGCAGCACTCCATCACTTTCCTTCTTGGTCAAATAGCCCTTACACAGCCTGGAGGTGTGTTGGGTCATTGTCCTGTTGAAAAACAAATGATAGTCCCACTAAGCCCAAACCAGATGGGATGGTGTATCGCTGCAGAATGCTATGGTAGCCATGCTGGTTAAGTGTGCCTTGAATTCTAAATAAATCACAGACAGTGTCACCAGCAAAGCACCCCCACACCATCACACCTCCTCCTCCATGCTTTACGGTGGGAAATACACATGCGGAGATCATCCGTTCACCCACACCGTGTCTCACAAAGACACGGCGGTTGGAACCAAAAATCACCAATTTGGACTCCAGACCAAAGGACACATTTCCACCGGTCTAATATCCATTACTCGTGTTTCTTGGCCCAAGCAAGTCTCTTTTTCTTATTGGTGTCCTTTAGTAGTGGTTTCTTTGCAGCAATTCGACCATGAAGGCCTGATTCACACAGTCTCCTCTGAACAGTTGATGTTGAGATGTGTCTGTTACTTGAACTCTGTGAAGCATTTATTTGGGCTGCAATTTCTGAGGCTGGTAACTCTAATGAACTTATCCTCTGCAGCAGAGGTAACTCTGGGTCTTCCATTCCTGTGGTGGTCCTCATGAGAGCCAGTTTCATCATAGCGCTTGATGGTTTTTGCGACTGCACTTGAAGAAACTTTCAAAGTTCTTGACATTTTTCGTATTGACTGACCTTCATGTCTTAAAGTAATGATGGACTGTCGTTTTTCTTTGCTTATTTGAGCTATTCTTGCCATAATATGGACTTTGTCTTTTACCAAATAGGGCTATCTTCTGTATACCCCCCCCCCCTACCTTGTCACAACACAACTGATTGGCTCAAACACATTAAGGAAAGAAATTAACTTTTAAGAAGGCACACCTGTTAATTGAAATTCCAGGTGACTACCTCATGAAGCTGGTTGAGAGAATGCCAAGAGTGTGCAAAGCTGTCATCAAGGCAAAGGGTGGCTATTTGAAGAATCTCAAATATGAAACATATTTTCATTTGTTTAACACTTTTTTGGTTACTACATGATTCCATATGTGTTATTTGACTCCCGAGTGGCGCAGTGGTCTAAGGCACTGCATCGCAGTGCTAGCTGTGCCACTAGAGATCCTGGTTCGAGTCCAGCCTCTGTCGCAGCCGGCCGCGACCGGGAGACCCATGGGCGGCGCACAATTGGTCCAGCATCGTCCAAGGTAGGGGAGGGTTTGGCCGGCAGGGATGTGGGTTCGTTTCCCATGGGGGGCCAGTATGAAAAAAAAAAATACATGTATGCATTCACTAACTGTAAGTTGCTCTGGATAAGAGCGCCTGCTAAAATGTACATTTCATAGTTTTGATGTCTTCACTATTATTCTACAATGTAGAAAATAGTAAAAATAAAGAAAAACCCTTGACCGGTAGTGTATACAGTGAGGGAAAAAAGTATTTGATCCCCTGCTGATTTTGTACGTTTGCCCACTGACAAAGAAATGATCAGTCTATAATTTTAATGGTAGGTTTATTTGAACAGTGAGAGACAGAATAACAACAAAAAAATCCAGAAAAACACATGTCAAAAATGTAATAAATTGATTTGCATTTTAATGAGGGAAATAAGTATTTGACCCCCTCTCAATCAGAAAGATATCTGGCTCCCAGGTGTCTTTTATACAGGTAATGAGCTGAGATTAGGAGCACACTCTTAAAGGGAGTGCTCCTAATCTCAGTTTGTTACCTGTATAAAAGACACCTGTCCACAGAAGCAATCAATCTATCAGATTCCAAACTCTCCACCATGGCCAAGACCAAAGAGCTCTAAAAGGATGTCAGGGACAAGATTGTAGACCTACACAAAGCTGGAATGGGCTACAAGACCATCACCAAGCAGCTTGGTGAGAAGGTGACAACAGTTGGTGCGATTATTCGCAAATGGAAGAAACACAAAATAACTGTCAATCTCCCTCGGCCTGGGGCTCCATGCAAGATCTCACCTCGTGGAGTTGCAATGATCATGAGAATGGTGAGGAATCAGCCCAGAACTACATGGGAGGATCTTGTCAATGATCTCAAGGCAGCTGGGACCATAGTCACCAAGAAAACAATTGGTAACACACTACACCGTGAAGGACTGAAATCCTGCAGCGCCCGCAAGGTCCCCCTGCTCAAGAAAGCACATATACAGGGCCGTCTGAAGTTTGCCAATGAACATCTGAATGATTCAGAGGAGAACTGGGTGAAAGTGTTGTGGTCAGATGAGACCAAAATCGAGCTCTTTGGCATCAACTCAACTCGCCGTGTTTGGAGGAGGAGGAATGCTGCCTATGACCCCAAGAACACCATCCCCACCGTCAAACATGGAGGTGGAAACATTATGCTTTGGGGGTGTTTTTCTGCTAAGGGGACAGGACAACTTCACCGTATCAAAGGGACGATGGACGGGGCCATGTACCGTCAAATCTTGGGTGAGCCAGGGCATTGAAAATGGGTCGTGGATGGGTATTCCAGCATGACAATGACCCAAAACACACGGCCAAGGCAACAAAGGAGTGGCTCAAGAAGAAGCACATTGAGGTCCTGGAGTGGCCTAGCCAGTCTCCAGACCTTAATCCCATAGAAAATCTGTGGAGGGAGCTGAAGGTTCGAGTTGCTAAACGTCTGGCTCGAAACCTTAATGACTTGGAGAAGATCTGCAAAGAGGAGTGGGACAAAATCCCTCCTGAGATGTGTGCAAACCTGGTGGCCAACTACAAGAAACGTCTGACCTCTGTGATTGCCAACAAGGGTTTTGCCACCAAGTACTAAGTCATGTTTTGCAGAGGGGTCAAATACTTATTTTCCTCATTAAAATGTAAATCAATTGATAACATTTTTGACATGCGTTTTTCTGGATTGTTTTGTTGTTATTCTGTCTCTCACTGTTCAAATAAACCTACCATTAAAACTATAGACTGATCATGTCTTTGTCAGTGGGCAAACGTACAAAATCAGCAGGGGATCAAATACTTTTTTCCCTCACTGTATGTGTATAAAACAATATAATTCAGCACAAAATAACAAAATAAACATATTTAATAAAAGCAATCACATTCAACTACATAGAGGTCCTCAATCAATCATTTAAACGGCCTGAGTGGCACCAGCACATCTAACTGCAGTGAACTCTGCAGATTGTTCCACAAATTAGGGGCAAAAATATGAAGGGTTTCACCAAGAACCGTCTTATCTTTGGAGGGTTCTTCCTAGAACCCTCTATGAACGGTTCCACCAGCCTTATTAGCCTTTAAAATTGTATTATTTATGACAATACATTACATACATCATAAGGTCTTTCTTTGATGGCCTAGTTATCTCCTGGTTTACAGGCCACATCAGGCCTGCAAGTCCCATTATGCTGGTTTGCAAAGTGATGTGCAATTCCTATTGGAATCCAGCCAGAGTTAGGATATCCAAAAGTGGAATTGTTAATCACCACAGCCTGCATTCAGAATGACTGCCAGGGTAGGGAAGGTTGAATACTGAGACTACCTCAATCATCTAAACTGGAACAACCATCTCAGTAACCGGTCCAATAAATCCAACAGATTGGATTAGTTTAGAAAACTGTATGTTATTTATCTTGGTATAGCATAAAAGTTATTAACCAATCAATGTAAATGCAAAAACACAGATATTACAGTAAGACAAACAATTCTGAAAATCTCCCTGTAATAGAACATGCTGGGAAATATTATATATGGTTCTATGTAGAACCCTTCTTGCCTTCCAAAGAATCCTTCTTGCCTTCTAAATAATCATCAAAGAACCCTTTCTTACAAAAACGGTTCTTAGGATGTTAAAGGTTCTAGATATAACTATTTGCCTTACAAAGAACCCTTGTCTTCCAAAAATGATTATTCTGATCAAAATGGTTCTTGGTAGAACCCTATCCCTCCACAAATAACTATTCTGGAATCCTTTTTCCTAAGAGTGTACCAGACAATGTAAATGCCTTCTATGCTCACTTTGAGGCAAGCAACACTGTACCATGCATGAGAGCACCAGCTATCCCGGACGACTGTGGGATCACGCTCTCCGTAGCCAATGTAAGACCTTTAAACAGGTTAACATTTACAAGGCCGCAGGGCCAGATAGATTACCAGGACCAGCATACTCAGAACATGCGCTGACCAACTGTCAAG
>NW_028164555.1:0-1000 GCF_964263955.1 Coregonus lavaretus
ACCGAATGACTCATCCACAAACAGGGGAAACCACAAATGCACCCTCCCACATAAACACAGCTGCAAACACTACAAATACTAGAAAGCTATGAACTCATGCACCCATACAATAATTTATCAATTTACTCCCCTTTGATAGTATTAACGGCTTTTCATCAACGGCATTATCAAAACAGAAGGATTTTCTCTCATCAACTTCTTACATAAACTTAATTCAACGGGGGCTGAGAAAGAGCAACAGTGTTTAATGTGTGAGAAAACCAAAACCTTCAAAACGAGAAATTGGAGCCACATGAGAGAGAATCTCGATTGAGATATTTTCTCCTTATCGATACTGTTAGAGAGCTGGTCGAGGCCTGGTTCCTTTAGTCTGCTGCCAGCAGGCCCTGAAACGGTGGGAGGAATGGAAGGAGCATGAGAAGGAGGGAGAAGGGAAGAAGGGATAGAGAGAGATGCTGGCAGCAAGGCCCGAGCCAGTGATCTGCAGGTGCTATACAGAGAGCTCAAAGGAATCTCAGCATCATTGCGTAAGCCCCTCTAAGTGCAGTGCCAAGGAGGGGATTCTGGGAGCTAGAATCTTTCTAAAACCTCTCTCTACATCAGCTTCTGGGGCTAAACATTGCCACATTAGCTTAAATAGCCCTGTCTATGTGAGTTTTGACTCTAGTGAGACTTTTTAAAAGTCGTAATGCAAAATGTGAATAGACTAAATGTATATCAAGTACATTCTGCCCATAAATTGAATCTTGAGCCGAACACTTTGACCACTTTATTTGTGCATTCTTGCTCACTGAAGTTCATAATCGTGTCATCTCAATGACTAGCTGGCGAGTTGTCGAGGGTTCCACTGCTACCTCAATTCTCCTTGCTACCGAGTGGGCATCTACGCAGACTCGACGCCCTCGCTAGCAGACTTTACCAATGGATCTTGGGATTATTACTTAGCAACATAACTGACTGCAAGCTAGCTATTTTATAACGTAGCTGGCTACACAATGGT
>NW_028164554.1:0-14672 GCF_964263955.1 Coregonus lavaretus
TTTTTCACAATTCCTGACATTTAATCCTAGTAAAAATACCCTGTCTTAGGTCTGTTGGGATCACCACTTTATTTTAAGAATGTGAAATGTCAGAATAATCGTAGAGAGAATGATTTATTTCAGCTTTTATTTCTTTCATCACATTCCCAGTGGGTCAGAAGTTTACATACACTCAATTAGTATTTGGTAGCATTGTCTTTAAATTGTTTAACTTGGGACAAACGTTTCGGGTAGCCTTCCACAAGCTTCCCAGAATAAGTTGGGTGAATTTTGGCCCATTCCTCCTGACAGAGCTGGTGTAACTGAGTCAGGTTTGTAGGCCTTCTTGCTCGCACATGCTTTTTCAGTTCTGCCCACACATTTTCTATAGGATTGAGGTCAGGGCTTTGTGATGGCCACTCCAATACCTTGACTTTGTTGTCCTTAAGCCATTTTGCCAAGTATGCTTGTGGTCATTGTCCATTTGGAAGACCCATTTGCGACCAAGCTTTAACTTCCTGACTGATGTCTTGAGATGTTGCTTCAATATATCCACATAATTTTCCTTCCTCATGATGCAGCAAAGCACCCCCACAGCATGATGCTGCCACCCCCGTGATTCACGGTTGGGATGGTGTTCTTCGGCTTGCAAGCAACCCCCTTTTTCCTCCAAACATAACGATGGTCATTATGGCCAAACAGTTCTATTTTTGTTTCATCAGACCAGAGGACATTTCTCAAAAAAGTAAGATGTTTGTCCCCATGTGCAGTTGCAATCTGTAGTCTGGCTTTTTTATGGCGGTTTTGGAGCAGTGGCTTCTTCCTTGCTGAGCGACCTTTCAGGTTATGTCAATATAGGACTTGTTTTACTGTGGATATAAATACTTTTGTACCTGTTTCCTCCAGCATCTTCACAAGTCCTTTGCTGTTGTTCTGGGATTGATTTGCACTTTTCGCACCAAAGTACGTTAATCTCTAGGAGACAGAACGCTTCTCCTTCCTGAGCGGTATGACGGCTGCGTGGTCCCATGGTGTTTATACTTGCATACTATTATTTGTACAGATGAATGTGGTACCTTCAGGTGTTTGGAAATTGCTCCCAAGGATGAATCAGACTTGTGGAGGTCTACAATTTTTTTTCTGAGGTCTTGGCTGATTTCTTTTGATTTTCCCATGATGTCAAGCAAAGAGGCACTGAGTTTGAAGGTAGGCCTTGAAATACATCCACAGGTACACCTCCAATTGACTCAAATGATGTCAATTAGCCTATCAGAAGCTTCTAAGGCCATGACATCATTTTCTGGAATTTCCTAAGCTGTTTAAAGGCACAGTCAACTAAGTGAATGTAATCTTCTGAACCACTGGAATTGTGATACAGTGAATTATAAGTGAAATAATCTGTCTGTAAACAATTGTTGGAAAAATTACTTGTGTCATGCACAAAGTAGATGTCCTAACCGACTTGCCAAAACTATAGCTTGTTAACAAGAAATTTGTGGAGTGGTTGAAAAACGAGTTTAAATGAATCAACTGTACATGTCTAAACAAAAGACTCCACTATGCAAGTAACCATTTCAATAGAATGTCATGATGTCACTATGACAACTGTCGATAGACGTAGTTGGTAAATTCGCTCTGGCTATCTACTCCGATTTCAGAGAACTCTCGTCTGAGTGTGCCAGAGAGCGCAGAATAACTGACGAATTTACGTCAACATCCGTTGAATATGGCCGATGTCAGTAAATGTCTGCAAAAAAAGCGTAATTCAATTGTTGCCAGGAGCACAGTTACAGTCACCAACGCTCTGGATAACGTAAAAACAGCCTAACCAGCTCTGCTAGGGCAAGTAAAATGGTCAGAGTGAGCTGTTTTCTCATGTGTCTGGAAGTAGCTAGCAAGCTAGCCAATGTTAGCTAGTTAGCTTGGGAGCTTGACTGCTGTTGTTAGGTCAGAACGCTCGGATCAATCCTACTCCTTGGCCAGAGCGAGTGCCAGTGTGCACTCTGAACGCTCCGTGAGCGAAACGCTCTGAATGTACGAACGGAATCTGACAACGCTCTGAGTTTACGAATGACCAGGGCGCACTCTGGCACTCCAGATTGAATTTACGAATACACCCGTAGTATAAACCAGTCTTTAGTCTTGAAATCTTTGGTTGTTTAGTACATGGCCTCACATGTGAATCCTTAAAGAGATGGGCAAGGCTTAAGAGGGTGTGAACGATGCAGAATGGGTGTAGACAAAAAAGAGCTCTCCAGTAGGTTTACCAAAACATTCAAGGGCCATTTTCTCAAAAGTTAAGTTTATCAACTTTCAAATATAAAAAACACAATTTCAAATTTTGCTACGTAAGACCGAATCAAGCCAGTCTGTCACATTTTTGAAGTTAACGGTGCTCACTGTTGCCCCTAGTGGCTGGTTTTCACGTGATCCCCTGACGTCCTCAGATATGGATGGATGTCGAATACTGACTTACATCACGGGTGACCTGGCTGCACACGCACACACACACACGTACAGTACACTCCAACGGAAGCACACAGAATCACACACTCCCACACAAGCACACACGAACGCGTAAAAAACTATTGAATCAGTAGTGAGTTCAAAAACACAAATGAGTGACAGTTAATTTCATAGCTGAGAGAGAGTGTGTGTGTGTGCTACTGAGTGAGTTTGTAGATTATAGTGTGTTTGTGCGTGCGTATGTGTGTACATTAGCCTTCAGCAGTACTAAGCATTGTACTGTATGCAGCTAATGGGATCATGTACCAGGGGAGAGAGATGCTAAGATCAGCTCTTTCACAAACACTACCTCTGCAGAGAGAGAGAGAGAGAGAGAGAGAGAGAGAGAGAGAGAGAGAGAGAGAGAGAGAGAGAGAGAGAGAGAGAGAGAGAGAGAGAGAGAGAGAGAGAGAGAGAGAGAGAGAGAGAGAGAGAGAGAGAGAGAGAGAGATAATCATAGCTAAAGAGAGAAAAGAAGAGGGAGAGAATTAAAGAAGGAGAGACTTGATGTGAGATGGGGGGCTCCTCAGTCCTCAAGGTCATGAGGCCATGTGTGTAACGCATACTGAAGGGCTGGCGTTTCTAACAGTGTCTGTCTCTGTGTGTCTGACGGCGTGTGTAACACTAGAACCGCTGGGCCTCGAGGGACGCCCCTAACAATCATTCTGACTGCAACATTCTAACAGTGTAATTAATTAATCAATGCATTGTGGGAGGCCTGAATTCCTGTGTTAACCTGCGTGTGTGTGTGTGTGTCCATGTGGTGTGAGTGCTTTATCACAGTAATTTATGTGTTGCCAGAGCAGCTCTTCCGTTCCTCTGGCAGGAATCCTTTAGTGAGAGTAACGGCCCACGTGCCACCAGAGAGAGACAGGAATCACCTTCTGACACCACACACAATGGGAGGGATCATAAGGGGTCATAACGTGTGTGTGTGCGTGTGTGCGCGCGCGCGCGCGTGTGTGTGTGTGTGTGCGTGTGCGCGTGTGTGCGTGCGTGTGTGCGTGTGTGCGCGTGTGTGCGTGTGCGTGTGTGTGTGTGTGTGCAGGCAGACAGGTTGTGTTAATGCGGTATAGTTTTATTCCACATCTTCTCCTCATCTTCACCTGTCAGTTTGAGTGACAGAGAGCGGAGAGTGGGAGGGAAAGGAAGGTAAGGGGATGTGGGGAGAGAAGAACAGGGGAATAGAATAATATACAGGAGATAGGGGAGAGAGAGAGCGACCGAGAGGCTCCTCTGTTTGGTAATATTTACACATCTAATCTGTTCCTATAAAGCTTTATTGAATTGAGAGAGGGAGGGAGGGGCGTGTGTGTACGTGCGTATTTGTTAGAGTCTTTATTTAACATCTTTGACCTCAGAGTCACTGTTATACACACCCTGCATCACTTAATGCTCTACAGCCCAGAGGAGAACCCCCAGAACCAGCCAGTCCTGAGAGCAAGTCTGATGAGTGGCTGGATTTCCGGTTCAGAAGTGAGGTGAGGTGAGGTGAGGTGAGGTAGTACGGGAGTTTCTGGAGACCTGCTTAATAGACAAATAGAAGCCAATGTTGGGCCCTTCTGGTACACTTAATCACCAAATGGTATGTGGACACCTGCTCGCGAACATCTCATTCCAAAATCACGGGCATTAATATGTAGTTGGTCCCCTCTTTGCTGCTATAACAGCCTCCACTCTTCTGGGAAGGCTTTCCACTAGATGTTGGAACAATTCTGCGGGGACATGCTTCCATTCAGCCACAAGAGCATTAGTGAGGTCGGCACTGATGTTGGCCGATTAGGCCCGGCTCGCAGTTGGCATTCCAATTCATCCCAAAGGTGTTCGATGGGGTTGAGGTCTGGGCTCTGTGCAGGCCAGTCAAGTTCTTCCACACCGATCTCGACAAACCATTTCTGTATGGACCTCACTTCCCCAAACTGTTGACACAAAGTTGGAAGCACAGAATTGTCTAGAATGTCATTGTATGGTGTAGCTGTAGATTTCCCTTCACTGGAACTAAGGGGCCTAGCCCGAACCATGAAAAACAGCCCCAGACCATTATTCCTCCTCCACTAAACTTTACAGTTGGCAATATGCATTGGGGCAGGTAGCGTTCTCATGGCATCTGCCAAACCCAGATTCATCAGTTGGACTGTGTGATGTAGAAGGGAGTGTGATTCATCACTCCAGAGAATGCTTTTCCACTGCTCCAGAGTCCAATGGCGGCGAGCTTTACACCAGTCCAGCCGACGCTTGGCCATGGAAACCCATTTTATGAAGCTCCCAACGAACAGTTATTGTGCTGCCGTTGCTTCCAGAGGCAGTTTGGAACTCGGTAGTGAGTGTTGCAACCGAGGACAGACGATTTTTACGAGCTATGCACTTCAGCCCTCGGCGGTCCCATTCTATGAGCTTGTGTGGCCTACCACTTCACAGCTGAGCCGTTGTTGCTCCTAGACGTTTCCACTTTACAAGAACAACACTTACAGTTGACCGGGGCAGATCTTGCATGGCATATATTTGACAAACTGACTTGTTGGAAAGGTGGCATCCTATGACGGTGCCACGCTGAAAGTCACTGAGCTTTTCAGTAACACCATTCTTCTGCCAATGTTTGTCTATGGAGATTGCATGACTGTGCGCTCGATTTTATTCACCTGTCAGCAATGGTCCTACAGCCCAGAGTAGAGTCAGGGAGGTAAACATCCCTTAATGTCCTACAGCCCAGAGTAGAGTCAGGGAGGTAAACATACCTTAATGTCCTACAGCCTAGAGTAGTCAGGGAGGTAAACATCCCTTAACATCCTACAGCCCAGAGTAGAGTCAGGGAGGTAAACATCCCTAATGTCCTACAGCCCAGAGTAGAGTCAGGGAGGTAAACCTCTCCAGATGTACACTACCGGTCAAAAGTTTTAGAACACCTTCTCATTCAAGGGTTTTTCTTTATTTTTACTATTTTCTACATTGTAGAAAAATAATGAAGACATCCACACTATGAAATAACACATATGGAATCATGTAGTAACCAACAAAGTGTTAAACAAATCAAAATATATTTTATATTTGAGATTCTTCAAATAGCCACCCTTTGCCTTGATGACAGCTTTGCACATTCTTGGCATTCTCTCAACCAGCTTCACTTGGAATGCTTTCCAACAGTCTTGAAGGAGTTCCCACATATGCTGAGCACTTGTTGGCTGCTTTTCCTTCACTCTGCGGTCCGACTCATCCCAAACCATCTCAATTTGGTTGAGGTCGGGGGATTGTGGAGGTCAGGTCATCTGATGCAGCACTCCATCACTCTCCTTCTTGGTAAAATAGCCCTTACACAGCCTGGAGGTATGTTGGGTCATTGTCCTGTTGAAAAACAAATGATAGTCCCACTAAGCCCAAACCAGATGGGATGGTGTATCGCTGCAGAATACTGTGGTAGCCATGCTGGTTAAGTGTGCCTTGAATTCTAAATAAATCACAGACAGTGTCACCAGCAAAGCACCCCCACACCATAACACCTCCTCCTCCATGCTTTACGGTGGGAAATACACATGCAGAGATCATCCGTTCACCCACACCGTGTCTCACAAAGACACGGCGGTTGGAACCAAAAATCTCAAATTTGGACTCCAGACCAAAGGACACATTTCCACCAGTTTATTGTCCATTGCTTGTGTTTCTTGGCCCAAGCATGTCTCTTCTTCTTATTGGTGTCCTTTAGTAGTGGTTACTTTGCAGCAATTCGACCATGAAGGCCTGATTCACACAGTCTCCTCTGAACAGTTGATGGTGAGATGAGTCTGTTACTTGAACTCTGTGAAGCATTTATTTGGCCTGCAATTTCTGAGACTGGTAACTTTAATGAACTTATCCTCTGCAGCAGAGGTAACTCTGGGTCTTCCATTCCTGTGGCGGTCCTCATGAGAGCCTGTTTCATCATAGCGGTTGATTGTTTTTGCGACTGCACTTGAAGAAACTTTCAAAGTTCTTGAAATGTTCCGTATTGGCTGACCATCATGTCTTAAGGTAATGATGGACTGTCATTTCTCTTTGCTTATTTGAGCTGTTCTTGCCATAATATGGACTTGGTCTTTTACCAAATAGGGCTATCTTCTGTATACCCCCCCTACATTGTAACAACACAACTGATTGGCTCAAACGCATTAAGAAGGAAAGAAATTCCACAAATTAACAGGCACACCTGTTAATTGAAATGCATTCCAGGTGCATTCCATGAAGCTGGTTGAGCGAATGCCAAGAGTGTGCAAAGCTGTCATCAATGCAAAGGGTGGCTATTTGAAGAATCTCATATATAAAATATTAGTAGTAAAAAATAGTATATAGTATAATAGTAAAAATAAAGAAACACCCTTGAATGAGTAGGTGTTCTAAAACTTTTGACCGGTAGTGTAGAGGATGTTATTATGCACACACAGAAAAACACTTGTTCTGGTGTAAAAATGAAGTACTTCACCTACTTAAAGAAACATAATGCACCAAACAGTGTGTGTGTGTTTTGGTATTGATGCTGAGTGTTCTGTCCTTCTCCCTGTCCTTCTCCCTTCTACTATCAGTTACCATAATGACAACAGCAGACCTCTCCTTTTTTTCACTTTCTCATTCCTTCATTCTCTTTCTCACCCCCCCCCCCCCCTCCCCCCTATTTCTTTCTGTCCTCTCCTCTAGATGCTTGTAAGGCTGTTAGGTGGTGTAGTATAAAAACAGTCCTGACTTTCTAACATAGTTAACTCTCTGCCCCTGATTTAAAAAATAAAATAAAAACATATAAAAAATAAATGTTAACTACGGTTTCTGTATAATAAATGTTAAATATCAGTTGAATAAATGTTATCTATATAATTGTTAAATATCAGTTGAATAAATGTTATCTATATAATTGTTAAATATCAGTTGAATAAATGTTATCTACATAAATTGTTAATATCAGTTGAATAAATGTTATCTATATAAATGTTAAATATCAGTTGAATAAATACTTTAATATTTCTTTATGAGGAACGGTAGACGTTTAACTGTGGTAGAGAGACGGCACTGCAGACGTTTAACTGTCGCAGAGAGATGGTACTGTAGACGTTTAATTGTGGCAGAGAGACGCTATAATCCTCAATCTTCTCAAAGTTATTTCATTGACATTTAGTAGTGGAAGTAAAGTTTCATTCTGGCCTCCATAATTCTTCTGAAAACCTCCAACACATCTCACCCCAGACCAGCCCAGATCGATGTTGTGCTCCCTGTGCTTTTAGCAGTACTTTGTCTGACCCTAAAATTAAATTAATAGTTGACATTTATTTTCTTGTTTGGGAAACCCAACGGTAAACAGCTCACAGACAGATGAATAGCGGTCAGACTCTTAGCCCTAGAAACCTTCTATAGCAATATAGAAATTCAATTACACTACCACACCCATACTATTCATGAAAGTTCACACTCTGACAGAGAGAAAAAAAAGGGAGATAATAGGTGTTGCTTTCCTTCTCTTCCTCCCACTGATCAGACAGGAAACAGATGTACTCTGTCCGTATCCTGGCAACAGCTCTGTTTCCGTAGTGATGAGGGAAGATGGGCAGTACATAACATGTGTAGGATGTGAAGTTCTGTCTGCGTGTTCTGTTCTAGGTTTCTAGGGTTAAAGGTCAGTCCAGTGAGATAGCGATGCTGCTAGAGCCAGAGGAAGGTTTGACAGTGAGCGTACATGTACTGTAGCTGGTGCTTTAGCCTGAGTAACCCCCCCCCCCCTCCTCCTCCGCTCCTTCCCCTATACCCCACCTCACCCCACTCAGTCTCCATGCCATAATCCCCTCTGTCAGGATGATTTTACACTCCTCCCTCATCTCCTCCTTACTCTCCAAACGGAGGAAGAGAGGATTAGTCACACCTCCTCCGCGCCGCTCCTCTCTCTCTCTCTCTCTCTTTTTCCGTTGTGTGCGTGTATGTGTGTGTTTATTTGTGTATATGTGTGTATATGCGTGTGTGTGTGTATATATATGTTTGTGTGTGTGTGTGTACGTGTACTAATGTGTGCACTAATTTCTGTCTTGACGCGTTAATTGTGTGTGGCCCTGTCTTTAACCTTGAAAAAGAAAAGGAGAGTCTCACTCTGGGAGCTCAGATGCAATAATGTAATAACCTAATAACCAACGTTTCCACAGACAAGCTGTCTTCATCAGGGTATAATGACAAACACTGCGGGTCACTAGTTTATATACTGTCAAAAGACACACACAGGTGTCTGTAATCATGGTCGGGTGTGGCCTGATATCATTGGTTAATTCACAGATAAACAGAACATACAAAAAACATGAATAGATAGCATACGATCATAGATACAACTTGGCTACATAGGCCCACAAACATTTACAATGAATAGCAAAATCACAATAATCACAAGAATGGCTTCAAATCAAAGTCTACGTTGAGACCGAAGGGAGCAAAGGTCTTTGTAATGATGAGTTCTCTGGTATCAAGGAATTCAATATGCAAAAAGATACTTCAACACTTAGATGGAGAGATTACATGCACCTTAGCCAAATACATTTAAACTCAGTTTTTCAGTTAGGATCACCACTTTATTTTAAGAATGTGAAATGTCCGAATAATCTTGGGTTTGCGCCAGACATAGCGTTTTCCTTGATGGCCAAAACGCTCAATTTTAGTCTCATCTGACCAGAATACCTTCTTCCATATGTTTGGGGAGTCTCCCACATGCCTTTTGGCAAACACCAAACGTGTTTGCTTATTTCTTTCTTTAAGCAATGGCTTTTTTCTGGCCACTCTTCCGTAAAGCCCAGCTTTGTGGAGTGCACGGCTTAAAGTGGTCCTATGGACAGATACTCCAATCTCCGCTGTGGAGCTTTGCAGCTCCTTCAGGGTTATCTTTGCTCTCTTTGTTGCCTCTCTGATTAATGCCCTCCTTGCCTGGTCCGTGAGTTTTGGTGGGCGGCCCTCTCTTGGCAGGTGTGTTGTGGTGCCACATTCTTAAAATGTTTTAATAACAGATTTAATGGTGCTCCGTGGGATGTTCAAAGTTTCGGATATTTTTTTATAACCCAACCCTGATCTGTACTTCTCCACAACTTTGTCCCTGACCTGTTTGGAGAACTCCTTGCTCTTCATGGTGCTGCTTGCTTGGTGGTGCCCCTTGCTTAGTGGTGTTGCAGACTCTGGGGCCTTTCAGAACAGGTGTATATAGGGTGGGGAGAACAAGTATTTGATACACTGCTGATTTTGCAGGTTTTCCTACATACAAAGCATGTAGAGGTCTGTAATTTTTTATCATAGGTACACTTCAACTGTGAGAGACGGAATCTAAAACAAAATTCCAGAAAATCACATTGTATGATTTCTAAGTAATTAATTTGCATTTTATTGCATGACATAAGTATTTGATCACCTGCCAACCAGTAAGAATTCCGGCTCTCACAGACCTGTTCGTTTTTCTTTAAGAAGCCCTCCTGTAATCCACTCATTACCTGTAGTAACTGCACCTGTTTGAACTCGTTACCTGTATAAAAGACACCTGTCCACACACTCAGTCAAACAGACTCCAACCTCTCCACAATGGCCAAGACCAGAGAGCTGTGTTAGGACATCAGGGATAAAACTGTAGACCTGCACAATGCTGGGATGGGCTACAGGACAATAGGCAAGCAGCTTGGTGAGAAGGCAACAACTGTTGGCGCAATTATTAGAAAATGGAAGAAGTTCAAGATGACGGTCAATCACCCTCGGTCTGGGGCTCCATGCAAGATCTCACCTCGTGGGGCATCAATGATCATGAGGAAGGTGAAGGATCAGCCCAGAACTACACAGCAGGACCTGGTCAATGATCTGAAGAGAGCTGGGACCACAGTCTCAAAGAAAACCATTAGTAACACACTACGCCGTCATGGATTAAAATCCTGCAGCGCACGCAAGCTCCCCCTGCTCAAGCCAGCACATGTCCAGGCCCGTCTGAAGTTTGCCAATGACCATCTGGATGATCCAGAGGAGGAATGGGAGAAGGTCATGTGGTCTGATGAGACAAAAATAGAGCTTTTTGGTCTAAACTCCACTCACTGTGTTTGGAGGAAGAAGAAGGATGAGTACAACCCCAAGAACACCATCCCAACCGTGAAGCATGGAGGTGGAAAGATCATTCTTTGGGGATGCTTTTCTGCAAAGGGGACAGGACGACTGCACCGTATTGAGGGGAGGATGGATGGGGCCATGTATCACGAGATCTTGGCCAACAACCGCCTTCCCTCAGTAAGAGCATTGAAGATGGGTCGTGGCTGGGTCTTCCAGCATGACAAGGCCCTGAAACACACAGCCAGGGCAACTAAGGAGTGGCTCCGTAAGAAGCATCTCAAGGTCCTGGAGTGGCCTAGCCAGTCTCCAGACCTGAACCCAATAGAAAATCTTTGGAGGGAGCTGAAAGTCCGTATTGCCCAGCGACAGCCCCGAAACCTGAAGGATCTGGAGAAGGTCTGTATGGAGGAGTGGGCCAAAATCCCTGCTGCAGTGTGTGCAAACCTGGTCAAGACCTTGCACCCTAGTCAGGACATTCCATCACATACTCATTCTAAAATTAACATCAGTGGCCCACCAGCCTTCTTGGCACGCAGACCTTCTGGCACCCACCAGTGACATAAATAATAATGGAATGTCCTCATCCTCAAAATCCTATGCAACACACAATATCAGTCACATGAACAAATCCTGTATAAAACACATAATATCAGTCTTTCAATGAAAGATCCAGGCAGCCTCTTGTTTTAACAATAAGTTGTCGAGGTCCCCCCCTCTCCTAGGGAGGGTGACATGTTCGATGCCGACATAACGTAGGGACGAAATCGAGTGGTTTGCTTCCAAAAAGTGGGCAGCGACTGGGTATGTCGAGTTTTTAAACCTAATGGTGCTACGATGCTCCGAGATTCGTACTTTTAATTCACGCTTTGTTTTACCCACATCATTTTTACCACAGGGACAAGTTATGAGATAAGCACGTAATAACACCTTTGATTGGGATCTGTTTCCCTGTTTGGCGGTGTTTGAAGGATCTACATTTGTAAGTGCCATTGGATTGAGCGCAGCCTTTACACTTGTAGTTTCCATCCGGTAGAGGCGCAAATAGACGTTGTGCAGGGATATTTAGGGGTGGTAAATCAGAGTTTACCAATTGATCTCTGAGATTTCTGCCCTGCGAGAATACAGCCAAGGGAGGGTCCGAAAACACATGATCAATACTGTCATCGGATCTTAGAACCTTGCCTAAATTCAGTCTCAAATGTTCGAAATCTAAGTCTATTTCTAGTGATAAGGCACACACACACACACGCACACGCGCACACACACACACACACACACAGAGTTTGGTTCCACAGCAAGAATATGCTGTATAATAATCATAAGTTAATTGCCAAACACACTGATACACCCAAGGCATCGCTGTGCTCTCAGGGCTTTCTCCATGTCGTCAAGCATTAGCAGCCCTCAGAGTCTGCTATAGTGTGTGTGTGTGTGTGTGTGTGTGTGTGTGTGTGTGTGTGTGTGTGTGTGTGTGTGTGTGTGTGTGTGTGTGTGTGTGTGTGTGTGTGTGTGTGTGTGTGTGTGTGTGTGTGTGTGTGTGTGTGTGTGTGTGTGTGTGTGTGTGTGTGTGTGTGTGTGTGTGGTGTGTACACTTGGGGTCAGGGGGAAATGGGAGAGGTTTCCAGGGTGATATGCAGAGTGAGTGACAGTGATGCGTAGGTGAAGTGTTAGTAATGGCCGGTGACATCTTCATCACCATGACAACCACCTTCAGAGCTCAACAGGCGGGAAAGACTACAGGGGGGTAGTCAAGTAACTAAACCTTGAGTCTGAGTCGAATCCCAAGTCTCTAGTGTTCGAGTCCTAGTCCAAGTCCAAGTCCTTTAAACTCAAGTTACGAGTCAAGTCACGAATCAAGTCACGAGTCAAGTCACGAATCACTTGGTAAGGCTACAAGTAGCTGTCCAATCATTTTTTCAGCTACATTTCATTACAGTAACCAGGTTTCCATCCAAGCATGTCATGCAGATGAATTATCTGACGCATGAAAAAAGTCACGACCAGGCTGATGAACACAGGAAATGAAAAAAGTCACGGCCAGGCTGATGAACACAGGAAATGAAAAAAGTCACGGCCAGGCTGATGAACACAGGAAATGAAAAAAGTCACGACCAGGCTGATGAACACAGGAAATGAAAAAAGTCACGACCAGGCTGATGAACACAGGAAATGAAAAAAGTCACGACCAGGCTGATGAACACAGGAAATGAAAAAAGTCACGACCAGGCTGATGAACACAGGAAATGAAAAAAGTCACGACCAGGCTGATGAACACAGGAAATGAAAAAAGTCATGACCAGGCTGATGAACACAGGAAATGAAAAAAGTCACGACCAGGCTGATGAACACAGGAAATGAAAAAAGTCACGACCAGGCTGATGAACACAGGAAATTAAAAAAGTCACGACCAGGCTGATGAACACAGGAAATGAAAAAAGTCATGACCAGGCTGATGAACACAGGAAATTAAAAAAGTCACGACCAGGCTGATGAACACAGGAAATTAAAAAAGTCACGACCAGGCTGATGAACACAGGAAGTGCCGGTACAATTTTATAAATGTTAAAAGACAATTTGTTCGTTCGACATGGTGGGATCTGTTTGTGTCGGTAAAATTAATTATGCGAGAAATGGCGGTGGAAACGCCTTTATGCGCAAATATTGATATAATAACCATCATATCGAAGTAAACTTGGAGTCATGTGATGCCATGTTGTGTGGTCCTCCCACTACGATTCGGGAAAGCATGCAGTTTATTATACTACAGATAAGTTATGGTGAACTTCACAGGGTGGTGAAAGTTCACGGTATGAGCTTGATGTTCCTTTTCAGTAAATATCATGGGTCTTATTCTGGTGACATGATGATCGATGCTCGACTGACATTTGAAAATCAAAATATTTTCGCTCTTATCCATAATGATCTCATAATGTAGGTAGCCCACCCCCACTGTATCTCCTGTTGGCACATGTGCTATACAATGCAACAGTTTGTGACAAAACCATCAGTAGAGTTGAAAATGCGATGGCAACACATTCAACTTGTATTTTTCATTCGGTACATGGGAATTTAACCGCAGAAGTTATTTTTATGTGCAATATGTCATCACTCACAGCCTTTTATCCGCAACAAGTACATTTGCTGGAAACATCTCTGGTGGGAAAATTTTCAAAAGTGTTATGCAGATTTTTGAATATTCTGTCGCCAACATTTGCAAGGTTAAATAGATAATATGTATACTGAACAAAAATGTAAACGCAACATGCAACAATTTCAAAGATTTTTCTGAGTTACAGTTCATAAAAGGAAATCAGTCATAAAAAAATTTAATAATTAAGCCCTAATCTATGGATTTACATGACTGAGCAGGGGTGCAGCCATGGGTGGGCCTGGAAGGGCATAGGCCCACCCACTGGGGAGCCAGGCCCAGCAAATTAGAATTAGTTTTTCCCCACATAGGCCTTTATTACAGACAGAAATACTCCTAAGCACTCCCCCCACCCCACCCTCAGACAATCCCGCAGGTGAAGAAGCCGGATGTGGAGGTCCTGGGCTGGCGTGGTTACACGTGGTCTGCAGGTGTGAGGCCGGTTGGACACACTGCCAAATTCTCTTAAATGGCGTCTGAGGCAGTTTACGGTAGAGAAATGAACATTCAATTTTCTAGCAAAAGCTCTGTTGGACATTCCTGCAGTCAGCATGCCAGCATGCTCCCTCCAAACTTAAGACATCAAATCAAATCACATTTTATTTGCCACATGCGCCGAATACAACAGGTGTAGACATTACCGTGAAATGCTCACTTACAGCCCTTAACCAACAACGCATTTATTTTTTAAATAAAAAAGTAAAATAAAACAACAACAACAAAGAAAAAAAGAGCAGAAGTAAAATAAAATAACAGTAGGGAGGCTATATACAGGGGGGTACCGGTGCAGAGTCAATGTGCGGGGGCACCGGCTAGTTGAGGTAGTTGAGGTAATATGTACATGTGGGTAGAGTTAAAGTGACTATGCATAAATAATTAACAGAGTAGCAGCAGCGTAAAAAGATGGGGTGGGGCTGGGGGGGCAGTGCAAGTAGTCCGGGTAGCCATGATTAGCTACCCGGACTACTGTGGTATT
>NW_028164553.1:0-38582 GCF_964263955.1 Coregonus lavaretus
GTTGTTATTTGTAGTCTCCTATAGGCTTATGTGTGTCATTCACACTCTACTAGCTAGAACCAAAGAAAACCAGGAAGAAAGAAAGAAGGACACAGACAGACACGTGGGTTGCGCAATCAGTTGAGTGGCATAGAGTAGAAGAGTTTGTATCCCAAGCTTGTTAAAGCCACTCTGACAGCCTGTACACACACACACACACACAATTACACACTTAACAGCCTACGAGTTTGAACCGTCAGCTCCCATTAACAGTACTTCTATCTTAATACACACACACACACACAACACACACACACACACACACACACACACACACACACACACACACAGATACACATATGCTCAACCTGTTGCTTTAAACCATCACCTCTCATTAACTTTGACTGCAGGTTAATACAGGCTAACACACACTCCATCTCAGTCAGGATTAACGCTCTTAGGGAGCTGCACTCCTGGTTTTCTTTTCTACTGTAGTCTAATATAACCATTTTACTAATTGGCCCACTTGAAAGGTATCTATGTTGTGCTGTCCTTTATGTCCAATACCTCTCCTATCCTTTTATTCTCTCTGTCTCCTCTCTCCTCTCTCTCCCCCGCTCTCCTCCTCTCTCTTCCTCTCTCCCGCTCTCTCCTCTCTCCTCCACTCTCCTCCTCTCTCCCCCGCTCTCCTCCCTCTCTCTTCCTCTCTCCCGCTCTCTCCTCTCTCCTCCTCTCTCCCCACCTCCTCCTCTCTCCCCCTCTCTCTTCCTCTCTCCCCTCTCTCCTCCTCTCTCTCCCTCTCTCTTCCTCTCTCCCCCTCTCTCCCCTCTCTCCTCCTCTCTCCCCCTCTCTCCCCTCTCTCCTCCTCTCGCTTCCTCTCTCCCCCTCTCCTCCTCCTCTCTCCCCCTCTCTCTTCCTCTCTCCCCCTCTCTCCTCCTCTCTCCCCTCTCTCTTCCTCTCTCTCCCCCTCTCTCCCCCTCTCTCTCTGGCAGTAAAGTTGTTTGTTTTGGCTGATGAAGTGTTGGCCTTCCGGAAAACACTGGGACTTTTACAGGAGATTCCAAGCTGTGTACACATACACACACATTGCACTGGCATTCCAAAAACACGGCACGACAGAAAGTGATAGGAGTTTTCCATAAGGATCAAAATTCTGTTTAATAGCGAACAAAACTGATTTAATATTTACTGAATGATATTGGTTTTGGACCGTACATACAGGCCTCCTGTTGTCGTCTAACCTCAATGACACTGGCTTGGATATCATATGTTTCCCAGTTATGCATCAGAACTGAACTTCTCATTCAGCCATCTTCATACATCTCATAGTGTGTGGCTGATTTTGGCTCTGTCAACTAGATGGGCCTATTCATCAACTAACTTTCACATGCAGACAGACATGGAGGCACACACACTGTGGCCTTCCCGGAAAAGGAGTAGTCACTTCAGTGCTACAGGTAGAGAGGGTAGGAGGGAGAAACAGAGCTGTATTCAGTAGAAGACAGAACAGTGAGACACTTGTGTTTCCCGTATCTGAGGTAACCTCTCTTTCTCTCTCTCTCTCTCAATTCAGTTTCAATTTAAGGGGCTTTATTGACATGGGAAACATATCTCTCTCTTTTTCTTTCTCTTTGCCCCTCTCTCCCCCTATCTCTCTCTCTCTCCATCTCACTCTTTCTCTCGCTCAGACAGGGCTGATGGTGGCGTGTTACCAGGGTTATGTTGATGTTGTCATAGCGTTGGCTCAGTGTCCTCACCTGGATATCAACTGGCAGGACAAGGAGGGGAACACTGCCCTCATCACCGCTGCACAGGCAGGTAGGACACACACACACACACACACACAGAACCAATCAAACACCTACACACTCATCCGCATGTGCGCACACAGTTCAAAAAGGTTCACAGCCCTCTCTTTATCTCTCTCTATTTCCCTCCTTCCCCTCCCTTCCTCCAGGTCACATAATGATCAGTAACTACCTGTTGAACTACTTCCCTGGTCTGGACATAGAGAGGAGGAACTGCCATGGCTTCACTGCTCTGATGAAGGCGGCTATGCAGGGCAGGGTGGAGTGTGTACGAGCCCTGATGCTAGCAGGTACTTACACAGAAGGACACAAACAAATTACTTTACTTTAACTTTAATATTTAACTTAAAACAGTAACTTATAGCATGAATAACATCTACTACCACCAGTAGGGTGCAATGTGATATCTTAAGAATATCGTCATACATTTTTCTCCTCACTCCTTTCCTTCTTCTCCTCTCTCCTCCTTCTCCTCCTCTCTCCTCCTTCTTCTCCTCTCTCCTCCTTCTCCTCCTCTCTCCTCTGTAAGGAGCCGACATGGAGACGAGAGACTTTGGTCGTAAGCTGACCTCCAGAGAGTGGGCGTTCTTCACGGGACGCTACGACACCGCCTGGGCTATGACACGCCTCCACTCCCGACCCTGTCCTTATCAACTGTGTGACGCATACAGGTAGACTAACCTTTATGAGTGATGTTGATGATGGTGGTGGTGAGGGTGGTGATGATGATGATGTTGTTGATTGTGATGATAAGGATAATAATGATGATGACGATAGTGAGGATGATGATGATGGCGGTGAGGATGATAATGATGATGATGATGGTAGTGAGGATGATGATGATGGTGATGATGGTAATGATGAGGATGTTGTTGATGATGATAATGGTGGTGGTGGTGGTGGTGATGATTCTTATTATCATTATACAATATCATCGATATAATTTAATATTGTTATTCTTCCAATCGTATTATTTCCTAATCTGATATTATTGTTATGGTCCCGAGTGGCCCCAGCTGGTTTCTCTAATAGCTAATGCCCCGGAGTCTGTGTGGAGTTAGACATACTTCATACAGTACTACTACTATTACGAGCTAAGTCATTATATTCATGTAATTGTATTATATTCCAGTCCAGAGTGGCCTCAGCTGGCTTCTCTAGTATCTAAGGCCCGGGAGCCTCGAGGCTGTATGCAGCGTATATCAGACACCATACGGAACGCTCTGACATTCGCTAACATCACAGAGCCTGACGATGAAGGAGTCTTAGATCACCTAGTCGCCGTGACAACAGCCCTAGGGAGCCCCTTTGTGGCGGTAGCGTGTTCCACCGTGAGTTTTTCATTCCTCTCTTCCTCTTTTTCACTTTCTTCTATTTAACCTTTCTCTCTGTCTTTGTCTCTCTCTCTGTCTTTATGTTCTCATTGCTCCCTCCCTCTCCTTATGTATGCCTGTTTGTTCTTACTATCCAGGTGTGTCCGTCAAGCCCGCCCTGCGTGGGTAAACGTTGCTACTCCGTCCCAGAGATCATCCGACGCCAACGGGCCAAAGAACTGAAAACCCAGAACCCTGAGAGGCTCGACGACCACCGCAAACTCTTCCAGAACTCACGGGTCACTCTGGTGCCTAAACCTCCAAAGGACCGGCGGTCCAGCCTCCCGCCACAGAACAAAAGCCCCACCACGGCTAACCCTAACCTGGGTACGGTGTCTGGGGCTGGGGCCGTTTACTCTGTTGCCCTGCGTAGAGCTAGCCTGCTGCCCCTGGGTATGGTGAGGCGTAGCAGTGTGCGGCCGGGGCTGTCCATTCCCAAGGTGAGAATCACTAAGGCCCCAACGCCGACCTATGAACCTGAGAGAGTCCGCAGGAAGAGCAGCTTCAAAGACGGTGGGGGCAACTTCCTGCAGCTCCCAAAGTGGAGGTATAAAGAACTGAAGGAGGAGAGGAAAAGAGCGGAGGAGGCGGAGAGGAGGAGGGTGGAGGCGGCCACGAGACGGCACATGGCTGTCGGGAAGAGGAAATGATACCACAGGAGGAAGTGATGTCACTCCACCCTTTCCTCCACTGTTGCCAGGTCAGTAGATAGTGTTCAGAGTGGGTTGGATACTTGAAATGTTTGATGTTAACTTATTTTCGTATTTATTCGCTTTCTTTGGAGTAAAAGTGAAAGCACTTTATTTTGTAATGCATTTAATTCACAAAATCAGCAGTATTTTAATAAGGTGATTTCTGTATTACCTGGCACAAACCCATATGACCTGACTGAGTACAGATAATGTTTCACTGATATATCTGACGCATCCCAAATGGAAACTTAATTGGCTAAAATGATGACAAAATAAGCTTTGGGGAAGGGTTTGAATGGGACAAATAAAAAGGGTTACAATAGCCTATAAAACCATTGAGTAAGCCTACCAGCATGTAAAACTGACTTACCGCCAAAGCTAAACATATGATAAGCTTTATTTTACACTGCCTTCGGAAAGTATTCAGACCCCTTGACTTTTTCCACATTTTGTTACGTTACAGCCTTATTCTAAAATGGATTTTTAAAATTAATAATCCTCAGCAATCTACACACAATACCCCATAATGACAAAGCAAAAACAGTTTTTTAGAAATGTTTGCAAATGTATAAAAAAAAAAAAAACTGAAATACCTTATTTACATAAGTATTCAGACCCTTTGCTATGAGACTCAAAATTGAGCTCAGGTGCATCCTGTTTCCATTGATCATCCTTGAGATGTTTCTACAACTTGATTGGAGTTCACCTTTGGTAAATTCAATTGATTGGAAATTATTTGGAAAGACACACCTCTCTATATAAGGTCCCACAGTTGACAGTGCATGTCAGAGCAAAAACCAAGCCGTGAGGTCGAAGGAATTGTCCGTGGAGCACCGAGACAGGATTGTGTCGAGGCACAGATCTGGGGAAGGGTACCCAAAAATATCTGCAGCATTGAAGGTCCCCAAGAACACAGTGACCTCCATCATTCTTAAATGGAAGAAGTTTGGAACCACATAGGCTCTTCCTAGAGCTGGCCGCCCGGCCAAACATAGCAATCGGGGGAGAAGGGCCTTGGTCAGAGAGGTGACCAAGAACCCGATGGTCACTCTGACAGAGCTCTAGAGTTCCTCTGTGGAGATGGGAGAAACTTCCAGAAGGACAACCATCTCTGCAGCACTCCACCAATCAGACCTTTATGGTAGAGTGGCCAGACGGAAGCCACTCCTCAGTAAAAGGCACATGACAGCCCACTTGGAGTTTGCCAAAAGGCACCTAAAGACTCTCAGACCATGAGAAACAAGATTCTCTGGTCTGATGAAGCCAAGATTGAACTCTTTGGCCTGAATGCCAAGCGTCACGTCTGGAGGAAACCTGGCACAATCCCTACGGTGAAGCATGGTGGTGGCAGCATCATGCTGTGGGGATGTTTTTCAGTGGGAGGGACTGGGAGACTAGTCAGGATCGAGGCAAAGATGAACGGAGCAAAGTACAGAGAGATCCTTGATGAAAACCTGCTCCAGAGCGCTCAGGACCTCAGACTGGGGCGAAGGTTCACCTTCCAACAGGACAAAGATCCTAAGCACACAGCCAAGACAATGCAGGAGTGGTTTTGGGACAAGTCTCTGAATGTCCTTGAGTGGCCCAGCCAGAGCCCGGACTTGAACCCGATCTAACATCTCTGGAGAGACCTGAAAATAGCTGTGCAGCAACGCTCCCCATCCAACCTGACAGAGCTTGAGCGGATCTGCAGAGAAGAATAGGAGAAACTCCCCAAATACAGGTGTGCCAAGCTTGTAGCGTCATACCCAAGAAAACTCAATGCTGTAATCGCTGCCAAAGGTGCTTCAACCAAGTACTGAGTAAAGGGTCTGAATACTTAAGTAAATGTGATATTTCTGTTTTTTTATTTGTAATAAATGTGCAAAAATTTCTACAAACCTGTTTTTGCTTTGTCATTATGGGTTATTGTATGTAGATTGATGTGGGAAAAAAACTATTTAATCAATTTTAGAATAAGGCTGTAACGTAACAAAATGTGGAAAAAGTCAAGGGGTCTGAATACTTTCCGAAAGCACTGTATAAGCAATGGCATTTGTCTGAGCAACAATAGTTTATTTTTTTAGATAGGCACTGTGCTTTGATATGTTTATATTGGCTTTTTTAATTATGTGAATGTATTTTGCATATAGATTGTACCTCATCAGGTATTTTTAATTAGAGATATAAAGTTGGCTTTTTTTCTAACATTTTATTTTCTACTAAAGTAGGCATATTAAGAGAATGTGAATAAAATAGTTTTCCATGCCTGAAGGCAATATCCCAACACTACACTGTTGTAATGTGACACTGTTATGGGCTCTAGTTAATCTGTATCGCTGAAGCATTACGGATTGTGCAATAGACATTTTAAGGTAATTTCCGATTGAGCTGACATATGCAGTGTTTACCGTGAATGCAGTCTCCGCTAATGCGGGAACATTGCTTTTACATTTCAATCACGCTGTAGTGCTGAACTTCCATGATACGGATTGAATAGAGCACATTATCTATCATATGGGAGAAAACTGGAGCAATATCCTGAAATGTTTACATGTTATGAATGAGATCTACATATTGCTACACTGACCTCAGATCAGAGTCTAGGAGCACCTTCATCTTGTGCTCATTACAAACCTATGTGTATTTTGATGACAGTAAGACAGAACAGATGTCATAAGGGTATTCCATTTAACTTGATTCAGACATTGAATAGAAAATAATGGATTAAAATAGCTGGAGGTATGAACATAAACAGCAACTGGAAAGCACTGATATAATATTATTATGGTAGGGATTGAAGAGACGATCATTTCACGGTGATAACCCCAAGGACAGGACATGAGGCTTTAAGTCCCATCTTTAAGTGTGTCTAATAGCCATGGTGATGAGTTGCTATGTAGTTACCAGGGGGCAGTGGTTGGCCAAATAATAATTTCTGTAAATAAATGGAGCTGGCTATGCAGGAGTGTAACACTGAAATGCTTCCCCAAGGAAGGTCATCTTAACTTGAAAATGATGAAGTGCATATTTCCACTTGCCTCCAGACATATCGCAAACACTCTAGCCCAATTCTGTGTCTGCCCCATCTCCCCAAAGTGTGCACTGGTTCGCTTCCCCTTATGGATTTCAAAGGAATGGACTGAATATGGTGTAAACTCTCTGCTTATATATTTAGTTGATGTGTGAGCAGGTGTACACTTCTCTCAGGAAGCCACACTGTTGTACGGATTCACAAAATGTTTACAACACTGTTTGTTGGTTTATTGTTTGTTTGAGTGGTGATGGAACCACAAGGGGACCCAAAATATCCAGGCCATATATTCTACAGCATTCTTGTTTTATGGTGAATAAAAACAAAATTGGTTTACAAGCTCTACTGTTTGTGTGTCTGTGAGGGACTTTTTCTGAAACCCCCCAAAAAGGTATCACATAGTTTCCTGATAAGTACCAGGAAACAGTAATGTAAAACCCATCGTTATGAAGGGATAGGCTGTAGACAGAGCTCTATCGGATAATATTGAGGTCACTCATATGAGCAGCTGCTGTCTGAGATGGTCACCTGAGATTGTAAACCCTGAGATGTGGTCAGCACTTCTGTCAGCCTGGAAAATCTCCCTCTGCAAATCCACCTCCTAACCACAGATTTAAAATCAGATTAGCCAAAACCCAATCCTATCCATAAACAAATGCACAGCAGGGCTTGGAAACTCAGATTGGCACACTCTGCTGGAGGACAGGGGTATTGCAGGCCACACTCATGGTTTGCAGACCAGGCTCAATTCACTCACTATGAAAATAGAGACATATGATCAGTGATTTAGAAAATGAGCAAGATAAGCATTTAGAAACAAGCATAACATCTATTTTATATGGTCTTTAGTCCTTGAGTATCAGTGCTCATGAAGGATGGGAAAGAAGTGAGGACCGCTTGTAGAGTATTAGGACATAGTATCAGTATCAGAGTAGATGTCTATGTCAGTGTGACTGTGCGAGCTCACCTGCAGTCCTGTCCACCCTATCAGATGTCAGATATAGCCCTGTGTTTGTGAAAAGAAACATGCAGGCCTTGACCAGAGATACTGTTGCAATCTCTTTCAAGGCAAGATTCACAGACAAGGTTAGGGTTGGAACTAGGGTTAGGGTTGAACCATGATGTGGCCATGAAGCAAGGGTTAGGGTTGAACTGGGATGTGGACATAAAGCTAGGGTGAGGTTTGAACCTTGATATGAACTTGAAGCTAGCGTTATGGTTGAGGCTAAGGTTAGGATTGAACCGGGATGTGGCCTTGAAGTTAGGGTTGTGGTTGAGGCTAGGGTTAGCATTGAACCGAGATGTGGACATGAAGCTATGGTTGTGGTTGAGCCTAGGGTTAGGGTTGAACCCGGATGTGGGCATGAAGTTAGGGTTATGGTTGTGTTTGGGTTGAACAGGGATGTGGACATGAAGCTAGGGTTGTGGTTGAGAAGGCTAGGGTTAGGGTTGAACCAGGATGTAGCCTTGAAGCTAGGGTTAGGGTTGTGGTTGAGGAGGGTTAGGGTTGAACCGGGATGTGGACATGGAGCTAGGGTTAGGGTTGAACCGGGATTTAGCCTTGAAGCTAGGGTTAGGGTTGTGGTTGAGGAGGCTAGGGTTAGCATTGAACCGAGATGTGGACATGAAGCTAGGGTTTAGGGTTGAGGCTAGGGTTAGGGTTGAACCCGGATATGGGGATGAAGCTAGGGTTAGGGTTGTGGTTGAGGGTAAGGGTTGAACCGGGATGTGTATATGAAGCGAGGGTTATGGTTGTGGTTGAACCGGGATGTGGACATGAGGCTAGGGTTAGTTTTGGCTAGGGTTAGGGCTGAACCCAGATGTGGGCATGAAGCTAGGGTTAGGAATGTGGTTGAGGGTTGAGCTGGGATGTGGACATGAAGCTAGGGTTAGGGTTGAACCGGGATTTAGCCTTGAAGCTAGGGTTAGGGTTAGGGTTGTGCTTGAGGAGGCTAGGGTTAGCATTGAACCGAGATGTGGACATGAAGCTAGGGTTTAGGGTTGAGGCTAGGGTTAGGGTTGAACCCAGATGTGGGCATGAAGCTAGGGTTAGGGTTGTGGTTGAGGGTTTTGTCAGGATGTGGACATACAGCTAGGGTTATGGTTGTGGCTAGGGTTGAACCGGGAAGTGGGCATGAAGCTAGGGTCAGGGATGTGGTTGAGGGTTAAACCGGGATGTGGACATGAAGCTAGGATTAACAGAGGGAAGTCTGATGCATCCTGCAGTTTTGGAAATGCATTTACCAAGAATATGCTTGCTTGGACAGACATGATGGTTTGGACCTTCAGAGGATCACAAGACCTGTGTATTTGTGATTACCTGATGCGTGTGTGTACCTGACTAGAGATCCCATGCACAGGCAGATGCTAATAATATTGTTCCTGGTCAGAGAAGCTAACACTAATACTGTAAACTGACATACAGCCTGGAGGGCTGATGGTAAAGCTAACTTTAACAACATAACAAACAATGTGACTCAATCAAAAGTAGGGAATTATTGTTGAAATCAATACAGGCACTCAATCCTCATAAACCCTACAAGGAAGTCAAAACACATATTTGAAATGTATTATTTGGAGAATGATTATAGGACAGCTGGTCTGATAGGGAATGATTTTGCTATCTTGTGTATCGTACTGTAGCGATCCTCGCTATATGAGCCACGTTACAATTCACATCAAGTGGGTTAACCCTATTGGCGCGATGCGTTGGGCGTTTTGAATTTCACGCTACAGTATCTTCCCAGGGCTATAGTGAGCTAACGCTATCTGACACAACAGGTATGAGCGGTGCTACAGTATGTGTGGTATCACCTGGTCTAGTTACAGTGAGCGGCCATGGGGGAGGGAGCTAGAACAAACACAAAACTGCACCCCTTTCCCGCTCTTCTTTTCCTGTCCTCAATTCCAAAAATCATCCCATAGCCTCTAAGCATCTTATGCAGATGTGAAAGGACTGGAAAGGTATAGGGTATCTGGTTGAGGTAAAGTAGGGCAGAGTGGGAGGGGATAGGAGAGGAGAGAGAGGGAGGGGTGTAGCCTGTGTTTCATACCATGTCGTGTAGATAGTATATGTAGCTTGTATTTCATACTGTTGTGTAGATAGTACAGTGCCTTCAGAAAGGATTCACACCCCTTGACTTTTTCGTGTTACAGCCCGAATTTTAAATGGATTAAATTGAGATTTTTTAAACTGGCCTAAACACAGTACCCCATAATGTCAAAGTGGAATTACACTATATATACAAAAGTATGTGGACACCCCTTCAAATTAGTGGATTCTGCTATTTCAGCCACATCCGTTGCTGACAGGTGTATAACATTGAGCCATTCAATCTCCATGGACAAACATTGGCAGTAGAATGGCCTTATTTTGCCACCTTTCCAACAAGTCAGTTCGTCAAATGGTTTGTCAAGATCGGTGTGGAAGAACTTGACTGGCCTGCACAGAGCCCTGACCTCAACCCCATCGAACACCTTTGGGATGAATTGGAATGCCGACTGCGAGCCAGGCCTAATCGCCCAACATCAGTGCCCGACCTCACTAATGCTCGTGTCTGAATGGAAGCAGCAATGTTCCAACATCTAGTGGAAAGCCTTCCCAGAAGAGTGGAGGCTATTATAGCAGCAAAGGGAGGACCAACTCCATATTAATGCCGATGATTTTGGAATGAGATGTTCGACGAGCAGGTGTCCACATACTTTTGGTCATGTAGTGTATGTTCTTCAACATTTTTACAAATTAACTAAAAATGAAAAGCTGAAATGTCTCGAGTCAATAAGTATTAAACCCCATTGTTAGGGCAAGTCTAAATAAGTTCAGAAGTAAAAATGTACTTAACAAGTCACAATAACTTGTATGGCCTCCCTCTGTGTGCAATAATAGTGTTTAACATGATTTTTGAATGACTACCTAATTTCTGTACCCAACACATACAATTATCTGTAAGATACAACCACAAAGACCAGGGAGGTTTTCCAATGCCTTGCAAAGAAGGGCACCTACTGGTAGATGGGTAAAAAAAATAACACACATTGAATATCCCTTTGAGCAGGATGAAGTTATTAATTACACTTTGGATGGTGTATCAATACACCCAGTCACTACAAAGATACAGGGGTCCTTCCTAACTCAGTTGCCGGAGAGGGAGGAAACCGCTCAGGGATTTCACCATGAGGCCAATGGTGACTTTAAAACAGTTACAGAATTTAATGCCTGTGATATGAGAACTGAGGATGGATCAACAACATTATATATAGACCCATGGGGCGGTGCACAATTTGCCCAGCGTCGTCCAGGGTAGAGGAGGGAATGGCCGGCGGGGATGTAGCTCAGTTGGTAGAGCATGGCGTTAGCAACGCCAGGGTTGTGGGTTCGCTTCCCACGGGGGGTATAAAAAATTATGTATGCACTAACTAAGTCGCTCTGGATAAGAGCGTCTGCTAAATGACTAAAATGTAAAAATGTAATTATAGTAACTCCACAATACTTACCTAAATGACAGTGAAAAGAAGGAAGCCTGTACAGAATACAAATATTCCAAAACATGCATCCTGTTTGCAATAAGGCACTAAAGTAAAACTGCAAAAAATGAGGCAAAGATATTCACTTTATGTCCTGAATAGAGAGAGTTATATTTGGGTCAAATCTAACACATCACTGAGTACCACGCTTCATATTTTCAAGCATGGTGGGGTTTGTATCATGTCATTGTCGAGGACTAGGGAGTTTTTTTAGAATAAAAAGAAACGGAATAGAGCTAAACACAGGCAAAATCCTAGAGGAAACCTGGTTCAGTATGCTTTCCAACAGACACTGGGACACAAACTCACCTTTCAGCAGGACAATAACCTAAAACACAAGGCCAAATATACACTGGAGTTGTTTACCAAGATGATATTGAATGTTTCTGAGTTGCCTAGTTACAGTTTTGACTTAAAATCGGTTTGAAAATCTATGGCAAGACTTGAAAATGGCTGTCTAGCAATGATCAACAACCAACTTGACAGAGCTTGAAGAATGTGCAAATATTGTACAATCCAGGTGTGCAATGCACTTAGAGACTTACCCAGAAATATGTATTATTATTTAAAGACTCACAGCTGTAATCGCTGCTAAAGTTGAATTTAACATGTATTAACTCAGGTGTGTGAAAACTTATGTAAATGAGATATTTCTGCATTTCATTTCCAATAAATTTGCTAACATTTCTGAAGACATGTTTTTACTTTGTCATTATGGAGTAGTGTGTAAAGCTATTTCATCCATTTTGAATTCAGGCTGTAACATAAGAAAATGTGGAAGAAGTCAAGGGGTATGAATACTTTCTGAAGGCACTGTATGTGTAGAGTATTATAAAAGAGTGGATATGCAGGTCACAGAGGTTAACACACAAAAGGTTCCATTTGTTCATGGATAATACAGAATATTACATAATACATCCAGTAACATTGAAGACAAAACAATGATTTTAAAGTTAAAATCTTTATTCATGACAACCTCACCGAATGCTTAAGTCCACTCACTGACTAAGGACTTGTACACTTTACTCAAGAAACAAACAGAGTAAAATTAAAATGTCTATTTTAAACTTGATTAAATACATTTAGGAAATTACTCCTTCTTGGCTAAATGTATTTCCCTGGAACCCTGAAATTTAGTGTTGACATTAATAACCACAGTTGAAATGAAGGGGGATTGTGTGTGTGTGGTCTATGACATTTCCCTTAGAACTACACTGAACAAAAATATAAACGCAACATGTAAAGTGTTGGTCCCATGTTTCATGAGCTGAAAAAATAATAATCCCAGAAATGTTCCATATGCACAAAAAACGTATTTCTCTCAAATTTTGTGCACAAATTTGTTTACATCCCTGTTAGTGAGCATTTCTCCTTTGCCAAGATAATCCATCCACCTGACAGATGTGGCATATCAAGAAGCTGATTAAACAGCATGATCATTACACAGGTGCACCTTGTGCTGGGGACAATAAAAGGCCACTTTATAATGTGCAGTTGTCGTCACACAACACAATGCCACAGATGTCTCAAGTTTTTGGGAGCGTGCAATTGGCATGCTGACTGCAGGAATGTCCATCAGAGCTGTTGCCAGAGAACTGAATGTTCATTTCTCTACCATAAACTGCCTCCAATGTTGTTTTACAGAATTTGGCAGTACGTCCAACCACGCCAGCCCAGGACCTCCACATCCGGCTTCTTCACCTGGGGGGTGCTGAGGAGTATTTCTATTTGTAATAAATCCCTTGTGGGAAAAAGGAATTCTGATTGGCTGGGCCTGGCTCCCCAGTGGCCTCTCAGGCCCAGCCATGCTGCACCCCTGCTCAGTCATGTGAAATCCATAGATTAGGGCCTAATGAATTTATTTCAATGAATTGTAACTCAGTAAAATCTTTGAAATTGTTGCGTTTATATTTTTGTTCAGTATAAGAGCCTAAGTATGAGGAGAGTGGGATCACATGGAATGCTTAACAGGGGTTTCCCTGGTAACCTGAGCACTTATGGTAATTCCTTGCATGCTTGTTTGGTTGGTTGTGCAGTTCTTTGATTGGTTTGTGGTTGTTGGGTTGGTCGGTAGGCTGCTGTGATAGGTCGGCTTCTGTGGTTCTTTTGTAAAGCGTTGCATTGGCTTGCCCTTAGGCACAGATTTAGGATCAGTTTCCCCTCCTCAAATCCTTACTTAACCATTGGAGGGGGGTAAACACAAAACTGACCGTAGAGCTGTGTCTGGGATGATTGCTGGCGCCTTGCGGGGCCAACTGTAGCAGAGTTAGCGGAGGGAAGGTAAGCTTGGCGGTAGCCTCACTTGCGGGGCTGGTGGATGTGCTGGGTGAGGTGCTGGTTCTGGGGCATCTTGATGACAGACGGCTGGGGCTTCTGGTGAGCTACCTGGGCTGCAGCCGGGGTGAAGTCCTTATCACCCTGGGAACACAGCCACTTAGTACAGGTGTGACAGAACAGCCTTTTAGTTAGAGCCCTATAGTTTCAATACATGACACTGGCAGATCTGTTTAACCCCAGTCTGTTTCCCTCCCTCTGTTTATCATGATGATTTTATACACAAAGAAAAGCAGCGCATCGACCTGCTTCTAAATCAGCAAGGAAATACAACCAATTTTCAACACGGCCCTCCTGACCTCATTGAAGACCGAACACAGCACCCAGGGGCAAAATTAGTTTGACAGCCCTGTTCTAAATATTCTGGCTCTCTGATTAATTACCACGTGGATGCTGTGTGTGTGTGTGTGTGTGTACACACAGTAGAGTACAGTACAGAGACCTAGGAGGGTAAATACATATTTGCCCATTGTAGAAGTACTCAGAAAGTGACCTGTTGGACCTGAAAGAGATAAAGGTGCTCGAAATTGACCCATTTTGCATACCCCGCCATACCATGAGACATCCATGTCTTCATCACTGGAAAAGATAAAATGGTTGAGATTGACATAATTTAAAAGCTTACAAACAGGGTTGTTTTAAAGTTCACAAAAAAATTAATCAATTATCAAAAATATTGTAATATTCACATAGGTTGTAGCTTAGACCCTATTTTACATCATATGACATTATGTTGTGCCCGCCATCGGTTGAGATACAACATGCTCTTGAATACAGGGTGGGTGTCATGTTTTGGCTGATAAATGTACTAAAATGCTAATATAATTTAAAATTCGACTTTCAAATGGTACTACAAAGATGATTTGAGGTCCACACATCAGATAACGTTGACTTGATTGGAGTATCCGTTGTTTTAAATTATACTGTCAATCTTCCATAGGAAACCCATTGAAATCATAGAAATATAAATAATAGAATAGACACGACCATTTACTGTAAGTTGACATTCGACAGCGGGTAGACCGGCGGCCATCTTTGTGGTAGTAATTAGAAGTAAAAATGTCAGTTCAATTTCAATGGTGTACTAGTTAAATTACAGTGGTCTGAAGGAATAGGTCCTTTCTATGAATTATATTTCTATGATTGAAATGACACCCACCCAGTATTCAAGAGAATGTTGTGTCTCAACCGACGGCGGGCACAACACAAAAACCTCAGATGATGTAAAAAGTAGGGTCTAAGCTACAACATAAATGAATATGAACAAAATCGGTTTACCAGTTTTTAGATAAATTACGGTAAAAGGAAAAAAAAAATATCATATATATATATATATATATATATATATATATATATATATATATATATATATATATATATATATATATATATACATACATACATACATACAGTGGGGAGAAGTATTTGATACACTGCCGATTTTGCAGGTTTTCCTACTTACAAAGCATGTAGAGGTCTGTAATTTTTTATCATAGGTACAATTCAACTGTGAGAGACGGAATCTAAAATAAAAATCCTTATTCTTCCTCCAAACACGGCGAGTGGAGTTTAGACCAAAAAGCTCTATTTTTGTCTCATCAGACCACATGACCTTCTCCCATTCTTCCCCTGGATCATCCAGATGGTCATTGGCAAACTTCAGACGGGCCTGGACATGCGCTGGCTTGAGCAGGGGGACCTTGCGTGCGCTGCAGGATTTTAATCCATGACGGCGTAGTGTGTTACTAATGGTTTTCTTTGAGACTGTGGTCCCAGCTCTCTTCAGGTCATTGACCAGGTCCTGCCGTGTAGTTCTGGGCTGATCCCTCACCTTCCTCATGATCATTGATGCCCCATGAGGTGAGATCTTGCATGGAGCCCCAGACCGAGGGTGATTGACCGTCATCTTGAACTTCTTCCATTTTCTAATAATTGCGCCAACAGTTGTTGCCTTCTCACCAAGCTGCTTGCCTATTGTCCTGTAGCCCATCCCAGCCTTGTGCAGGTCTACAATTTTATCCCTGATGTCCTTACACAGCTCTCTGGTCTTGGCCATTGTGGAGAGGTTGGAGTCTGTTTGATTGTGTGTGGACAGGTGTCTTTTATACAGGTAACAAGTTCAAACAGGCGCAATTAATACAGGTAATGAGTGGAGAACAGGAGGGCTTCTTAAAGAAAAACTAACAGGTCTGTGAGAGACGGAATTCTAACTGGTTGGTAGGTGATCAAATACTTATGTCATGCAATAAAATGCAAATTAATGACTTAAAAATCATACAATGTGATTTTCTGGATTTTTGTTTTAGATTCCGTCTCTCACAGTTGAAGTGTACCTATGATAAAAATGACAGACCTCTACATGCTTTGTAAGTAGGAAAACCTGCAAAATCGGCAGTGTATCAAATACTTGTTCTCCCCACTGTATATATATTTTTTAAAACATTTATTTCAAGAAATTATTAAATCATTTGATAACCCTGTTTGTAAGCTTTAAATTATATCAAACTCAACCGTTTATTTTTTCCAGTGATGAAGACATGGATGTCTCATGGTAGGGTGGGGTATGCAAAATGGGTCAACTTTGAGCTTTCTGACCACTTCATCAAATGAGCAGACATGTATGGAAAGTTTTGTTTAAATCAAAAGGGATTGCTGTCAAAAAGTGATCGAATTCAAATGGATTTCCCCAGGAGTGTCTACCAACAGGTTCTATCTAAACCCTCGATCTGATGTTCCAAGAACCCAGCCCACAAATACACATCCTCCCCTTCAATACTCCGATGCCACAGCCCATCACAATCAAACGCATTTACTGTTTACACTCCATTGCATTGCTTCACATTGTAGGCAATGTAGTGCTAGAGTTAAGACTGTAAAGAACTTGATTGGCAGTCTTCTCTCTCAGACAGGTCATGGTCCTAATAAGGGTTAGTAATAGTCCTTTAATAGAGTTAGAGTCCATTAATACCATAGGGTGAGGGTCATATTCAACCTACAGACAGAGGGTGAAAGTATAGCTCATAAAGTAAACTGCCCCTTGCTCTTCATAATCTCCCCTCTCACTCTCTTTCCCTCTCTCCCCCAGGAGAAGTGTGTAGTGTTCCAGAAGTGTACTGTAGTGTGTTACAGTGGCGTGGTCATTACATCTGAGGCTGATAGATAACAGAGTTGTGCTGGCTGTGAGTGACTCACCAGCTTCAAATCTCTAGGAAAGGCTAACACAGCAGTATGAAGAGAACACACACACGCACACTTTTATATATCATGTCTGTGTGTTTCTGTGCATGCATGCGATTTAATGTTGTGCAATGTATAGTCGGGAATGGTTTCAGTTTATGACCATAACTCCTATAGATCTAAGACACCTACGATCCAGGGGGGTGGCAGACACCCCATTACACAGGTTAGGAGGCCTGAATCTGGGCATGACACCTCTCAGAACCTGGAGCTGGTACAATAAAACTCCTGTATAAATTCTCTAGGTCACTAGCATACAGCCTAATCTCTATAAGGAAATCTATGTTAATGGTCTATGTTGTGTTTGTTCTGGAAATGAGTCAACGTTGTTTTGGTTTGTTTGTAAACATAAATAAATGCATGGATATTATGGTGCAGTAGGGAGGCCAGATGGAAGGTTACATAATCTATATAAACCTCTGGGCACGCGGACGGGAATGCACGCACACGCACTCACACACAGCGGAATAGGGTCAAACTAGGATGGGGATGTATATAGGAGGTTGGAAGAGGAGAGAGGAAGAGAGAGAGAGAAAGGGAGGGGTGTGTATCAGTGTGAGGGAGAGAGAGAGAGAAAGGGAGGGGTGTGTATCAGTGTGGGGGAGAGAAAGGGAGGGGTGTGTATCAGTGTGAGGGAGAGAAAGGGAGGGGTGTGTATCAGTGTGGGGGAGAGAAAGGGAGGGGTGTGTATCAGTGTGGGGGAGAGAAAGGGAGGGGTGTGTATCAGTGTGAGGGAGAGAAAGGGAGGGGTGTGTATCAGTGTGGGGGAGAGAAAGGGAGGGGTGTGTATCAGTGTGGGGGAGAGAAAGGGAGGGGTGTGTATCAGTGTGAGGGAGAGAGAGAGAGAAAGGGAGGGGTGTGTATCAGTGTGAGGGAGAGAGAGAGAGAAAGGGAGGGGTGTGTATCAGTGTGAGGGAGAGAAAGGGAGGGGTGTGTATCAGTGTGGGGGAGAGAAAGGGAGGGGTGTGTATCAGTGTGGGGGAGAGAAAGGGAGGGGTGTGTATCAGTGTGGGGGAGAGAAAGGGAGGGGTGTGTATCAGTGTGAGGGAGAGAGAGAGAGAAAGGGAGGGGTGTGTATCAGTGTGGGGGAGAGAAAGGGAGGGGTGTGTATCAGTGTGGGGGAGAGAAAGGGAGGGGTGTGTATCAGTGTGGGGGAGAGAAAGGGAGGGGTGTGTATCAGTGTGGGGGAGAGAAAGGGAGGGGTGTGTATCAGTGTGAGGGAGAGAGAGAGAGAAAGGGAGGAGTGTGTATCAGTGTGAGGGAGGGGAGAGAGAGAGAAAGGGAGGGGTGTGTATCAGTGTGAGGGAGCGGGAGAGAGAGAGAAAGGGAGGGGAGAGAGAGAGAAAGGGAGGGGAGAGAGAGAGAAAGGGAGGGTGTGTATCAGTGTGAGGGAGCGGGAGAGAGAGAGAAAGGGAGGGGAGAGAGAGAGAAAGGGAGGGTGTGTATCAGTGTGAGGGAGAGAGAGAAAGATCATGTGTGTGCTATAGAGAAATGTATTAGAGTGTGTTTGAGAGAGATGGAATGAGAGGTCAAGAGAGAGAAATGTACAGTATGTACAGGGAGACATCTCTCTCCATAGGAAGGCAATATAACTGAGTGGAATTTAAACAGTGTTAATGCCTAGCTTACCAAACCTCAACAAATACAGATCAGAGGCAGTAAGGCTAGCCTTAAATCAGGGAGATGTAGCTCTCCTCTAAGGTCATCTCAGTGGGAGAATATAAAGTAATCTCTGCAGCTGCCCCCTGGTTCGTCAGGCTTTATTTAAGGGCTGTCACAGCCTGCAGGTATGATAGCACAGACAAAAAGAGGATAAATGGCAAGCCTAGAGGTTCAGATAGAGGTAAGTAGAGACCCCAGGGGGGGTGAGCTTAGATAGGAGGTAAGTATGGAGTGTGAGTGGAAGGGGGGAGGGGGGTAAATGGGAATATCCTAGGGGTCGGGGTAGGCTAAGCTTAGTGTGTGTGTGCGTTGGTGAAGAATCCAGTCCGAGGTCATATCTGGGATCTCTCTCCAACAATCTGTGTGTCCAGAGGAAACACGACGCTAGGAGCCTTCCAGCCCTATCTGACCCTGTCAAGGACATCTGGGTGGGTCACACACACACACACACACTTTGGTCTTACCTTTGTAACCACTCCTGACACGACCACAGTGGGCTTTGGTGGGCTAGAGAGACAGAAGGAAAGAAAGAAATGAGGGGTTAAAAAACAGACTCCTACCTCAATGTCAATACTTTGAAGAGACACGATCACATTTTGTTGAGATGAAATGCCTAATGAATGCATGCATTTTTAGTCATTTAGCAGACGCTCTTATCCAGAGCGACTTACAATTAATGAGTGCATACATTTTCATACTGGCCCCCCGTGGGAAACGAACCCACAACCCTGGCGTTGCAAGCGCCATGCTCTACCAACTGAGCTACAGGGGACTACGCCATGCCAGTGAAAATGTCAAAAACACTGACCATCAACTCTGGAGTTTCTCTTTCAGGGTGTTATAAAAGACAGGAACAGAAAGCACTTCTGTTTGATCCAATTGAACACTGATTAAGTAGAGTCAATGTGTGTGAGCACTTGTGTGAGAACTTGTTTGTTTGCGCACGCGTGTGTGTGTGAGAGAGTGAGTGAGAGAGAGAGAGAGATACGGAAAGGAACAAATTGGCCTAGTATAAACTCCAGAAGGAGAGACTTCAGCTTGCCAGTATCCCATTCAGAGAGACAGAAAGACACAGAGAGAGAGAGAGAGAGAGAGAGAGACCGCCCTGAGCTCAGCCACAGTACTGTGATGCTGTGGACCTGCCTGCCCCCCTGATAAATGAGTACCATTAATAACGGACTGGTTCTACATTGCAACTCACACAGCAGGGGAGAGGGAGGAAAGGAAGGGGGGGGATCCCGAGATGGAAATGGACCTTGACATGAGAAACGAGTCCTGTCTGGTGTAGCAGCAGAACCATTACCGGAGGTAAAAAGCTGTCCTCAGCTTCTACCTCTGGAAGTTTGCAGGGCAGCAGAGAGACTTAACGTAGCATACACACTTAAGGTTACCTATATATTGTAGCTAGCGTCCTTGAGAGCGAGAGAAAGTGAGGGGGAAAGAGAGAAAGAGAGAGAGGGGAAAGAGAGAAAGAAAAAGAGAGAGAGAGGGGTGGGAGAATGAAAAAAGGGGGAAAGAGGAAGAGTGGGAGAGAGAGCAAGATGAAAGAAAGAGCTGCAGAGTTAAGGTTGGTCCCGTCCCTCAGGCTGTGTACAGGAAGTGCATATGGCGATTCTCTGTTGCCTTTACTGTAAACTTCTCTCCATTTCCTCCCATCCCTCCATCTAGGTCTAAATTGTATGTGACAGGCATTCCCTTGGCGACCTCGCTCCACTGGCTGCTACACATCATCCACCTGCTCTCAACAGAGTGGACACACACACTAACCTTACTCTTTAATGAGCGACTGAAGGAAAGCCAGAGCCAGCGTAAGAGCCAAGCTGCCCGCATCAGAGAGGATTTCTCCCGAGTGGCGCAGTGGTCTAAGGCACTGCATCGCAGTGCTAGCTGTGCCACTAGAGATCCTGGTTCGAATCCAGGCTCTGCTGTAGCCGGCCGCAACCGGGAGACCAATGGGGCGGCGCACAATTGGCCCAGCGTCGTCCAGGGTAGGGGAGGAAATGGCCGGCAGGGAGGTAGCTCAGTTGGTAGAGCATGGTGTTGCAACGCCAGGGTTGTGGGTTCGATTCCCACGGGGTGCCAGTATGAAAATAAAAAAGAATAATGTATGCACTAACTGTAAGTCGCTCTGGATAAGAGCGTCTGCTAAATGACGTAAATGTAAATGTAATTTCTACTGCATTTCGCACTTTCACAGCCGCCTCTAATCTCTCCAGAGGACCCGGGGCAGGAGCTGTTATAGCAGCCTGCCTCTTTAGGCTGGGGCATAGGGTAAGGCTCTCTCTGTGGTCCACACACCAACCATTCTCCTCCTCCTCTACCACCATGCATTTATCCAACACAGTATAGCCTCAAACATATACAACAGATAAACTGTAGCCTCAAACACATGTTCAGAAAAAACACACAAAAATAGGCCATAATGACATGTTCTAAGAAAAACAAGGTGGACCTCAGGTTGACAATATGCTGTGAAGGGATGAAAATGAACAGATATTGAAGCATCAGACCTGGCCGTTTTCTCTTCTAGCACAGCTACCGGCCCATCATAGGTTATTTGGTGAATTCAAGTTTGTGGAATGTTCTTACCAGTTCTAAAAATTAAACACATTATTTGGTGGAAGGACTATGTATGTATGTGTGTGTAGGTGTGTGTGGCCTGATAATATAAGGAGCAAGAGTAACCTGTCATGCTGTTCCACATGCAGAGGCCACGGGCCAAAGTTCAGTGTGTGTGTGTTTTACCTAGGCTCCTCCGGAAACTCCTCGTCATCCTTGTCCTTGACAGGAGGGGGCTCAGGTGGAGCTGCTCCCTGGTGCTTCTGCACTATCCTCATCCCCCCTGCCTTCACTGTCACACACACAAAACACACACATACATACCTTTACCACTGTTATACATTTACAAACACCGACACACATTAGGCAGTGTTTCCCTAACTCGGTCCTGGGAACCCCAAAGGCTGCAGATTTTGGTTTTTGCCCTTGCACTACACAGCCGATTCAAATAATCAACTCATCATCAAGCTTTCATTATTTGAATCAGCTGTCTGGTGCTAGGGCAAAAACCAAAATGTGCACCCCTTGAGATCCCCAGGACCGAGTTTGGGAAATGCTGCATTAGGGTATAGTGTGGATAAAAGGCTGAGGCGCAACAACAAAGAATTCCATTCACCAAAGCAGTTAAATTAACCACAGACAGTCAGATAACCAGATAGCCTAAAAGGCTACAGGCCCACCTGCAGAAGAGGTAGATTTGGCGCACTTGGTCAAAAACAATACTAAAAAAAGAAGCTAAAGAACTCCGTTCTCTTTGCATTCACACTGCCCTTGCCTTTTAACGAGGACTCAACTCTTCTGCCAGTTCACAACCCCCTAAACTCAGCAAAAAAAGAAACTTCCCTTTTTCAGGACCCTGTCTTTCAAAGATCATTTGTAAAATTCCAAATAACGTCACATCTTCATTATAAAGGGTTTAAACACTGTTTCCCATGCTTATTCAATGAACCATAAACAATTAATGAACATACACATGTGGAACCATCAACAATTAATGAACATGCACCTGTGGAACGGTCGTTAAGACACTAACAGCTTACAGACGGTAGGCAATTATGGTCACAGTTATGAAAACTTAGGACACTAAAGAGGCCTTTCTACGGACTCTGAAAAATACCAAAAGAAAGATGCCCAGGGTCCCTGCTCATCTGCGTGAACGTGCCTTAGGCATGCTGCAAGGAGGCATGAGGACTGCAGATGTGACCAGGGCAATAAATTGCAATTTCCGTACTGTGAGACGCCTAAGACAGCGCTACAGGGAGACAGGACGGACAGCTGATCGTCCTCGCAGTGACAGACCACGTGTAACAACACCTGCACAAGATCGGTACATCCGAACATCACACCTGCGGGACAGGTACAGGATAGCAACAACAACTGCCCGAGTTACACCAGGAACGCACAATGCCTCTATCAGTGTTTAGACTGTGAGAGGCTGGACTGAGGGTTTGTAGACCTGTTGTAAGGCAGGTCCTCACCAGACATCACCGGCAACAACGTCGCCTATGGGCACAAACCCACCGTCGCTGGACCAGACAGGACTGGCAAAAAGTGCTCTTCACTGACGATTTGCAGTTTTGTCTCACCATGGGTGATGGTCAGATTCGTGTTTATCATCGAAGGAATGAGCGTTACACCGAGGCCTGTACTCTGGAGCGGGATCAATTTGGAGGTGTAGGGTCCGTCATGGTCTGGGGCGGTGTATCACAGCATCATCGGACTGAGCTTGTTGTCATTGCAGGCAATCTCAACGCTGTGCTTTACACGGAAGACATCCTCCTCCCTCATGTGGTACTCTTCCTGCAGGCTCATCCTGACATGACCCACCAGCATGACAATGCCACTAGCCATACTGCTCGTTCCGTGCGTGATTTCCTGCAAGACAGGAATGTCAGTGTTCTGCAATGGCCAGCGAAGAGCCCGGATCTCAATCCCATTGAGCACGTCTGGGACCTGTTGGATCGGAGGGTGAGGGCTAGGGCCATTCCCCCCAGAAATGTCTGGGAACTTGCAGGTGCCTTGGTGGAAGAGTGGGGTAACATCTCACAGCAAGAACTGGCAAATAAGGTGCAGTCCATGAGGAGGAGATGCACTGCAGTACTTAATGCAGCTGGTGGCCACACCAGATACTGACTGTTACTTTTGATTTTGAACCCCCCTTTGTTCAGGGATACATTATTCAATTTCTGTTAGTCACGTCTGTGGAACTTGTTCAGTTTATGTCTCAGTTGTTGAATCTTGTTATGTTCATACAAATATTTACACATGTTAAGTTTGATGAAAATAAATGCAGTTGACAGTGAGAGGACGTTTCTTTTTTTGCTGAGTTTATTTTGTGGTCAGAGTCCTCTTTGCATTCACATTGCTATGTTTAGAAAGGAACCAATATATTTTTCCAACATTCACTCAATGCAGTCTGGGTTTTTACAATGTGGAGGAAAAGTCATTCCATCCGAACGTGTTATCATAAAGCTATATACACCTACCTACATTTTGGAAGCTAAAAAATTGCATTTAGTTAAAAGATAAGACATAATCATTGTAATCAGAAGATACTATTAACATGTCAATATTATTGGTAACAGAATAAATAGCAGAAGAATAACTGCAGATTAAATAATGCTGTAATTGAAAGTTGTACACCCAATGTAGGCTACTGACCCTTTAAGAGCTAGAATTGATTTTGTACCCAATGTTGTGATTCCACAAGCGAATAAACATCGTATGAAGCTCTCTTAACCTATAGATCACATATTGCAAACAAATAATCTCAACTAAAAACTCATATTTTGGCATTTCTGTGCATCATTGACCATTGCTAATCAATGTCCCAAAACAGCACAAGTTTTTTTTCTGCAAACCCACACTTAATCATCTTCTCTCTATTGTGACACCAATGTGAGGGGTTATGGAGGGGGAAACTATGTTGCAGTTGTCTAGTGTGTGGTGTGGGAATAATGACAAACGAACCTGGGGAGCTTTGTGTTCACATTGCCCTAACTAAAGGAAACCGGACCGAGGATTTCAAGCGAACCGAACTCAGACCCCCTCTCGAGATGGTCTCCGTTCGGTTCGAGGGCTCTTTTGAGTGTTTACACAGGACAAAAAAATTAAGCGAACCCATTTCTAAATTCACAAAAATGGTGTGAAAACACCCTTAGATTATTTTAAGACAAGGCATATCCTGCTAATGAGATCATGTATTTTCACCACCTGACAGACCTAGCAACATTAGCTAGTAGCTACTTGTAATCTTTAGTCAGCTACGGCTATGGTAATCTTTAGTCAGTTACGGCTATGGTCATCTTTAGTCAGTTACGGCTATGGTCATCTTTAGTCAGTTACGGCTATGGTCATCTTTAGTCAGTTACGGCTATGGTCATCTTTAGTCAGTTATGGCTATGTGCCCTACTTTCTATGTCCACGTAGGCTATGTGCCCTACTTTCTATGTCCACGTAGGCTACTCCTTAGGTGTTATCAGATCCCCCACAGACTTTAGCTACATAGCCTGGGTGCCAGTCGGTTTCTGCTCTCTTGCCAACTCCTTATGGAATTGTCATGTCAAACCTGTTTAGCATAACAAGGAGTGGCATGAAGTGGAATGATAGCCAAACAGATTGGCACCCAGGCTAGACTTCACACGGTAGCTTCCACTATACTAACTATGCCACAATAAAAGATACAGGCCTAGGTTTGATGGCACTCCGTCAATAAAACATTGGCAACATGTGTAACGTTAGATATCAATGTACATTCATTGGCGTAGTGCGTCATTCGGAAATCGGACTTAGCGACAGGCAAACAAATTAATTTAGTAAGCTTTCAGATTTCGTTCCACAGCACGTTACAGCACACACGTTAGTCTAGCTACTTGAGCAGTGTGTATCTAACTAACGTTGCCCAACGCAATTATTGACATAGGCCTAATGCGTATGCAGTGATACAACGTCAGTTGAACCATGAAAACAAAAGCGATGTTGTTTGTGCTGTAAAAAGCAACATAAGGTTTAATACCAGCCGGGAGGTGTCCACCTTTGGTCTCGATTTTTTCCTTCGGAGGCGAAGACATCTGTAATCTAACACTCGTTTAGTTCTATTTTTCCTTTGCTTTTCTGGGATAAACAGCAGCAGCAGACTTTTGCCCAGTTCGTCAACGTGGCTTTTTTGTTTGGCAACGGTGCGTGATGACGACAGAGAAAATATCGACAAATAGGAAAGTCACGTTCAGTCTGACGTTGTGGGGGGTGGGGTACGGGACGGGGCTAGTGCCAGAATAAAGAATTTCCCATGGATAAATAAAATCAAGTGGTGAAAGTTAAAGGAGGTATGGTCCAATACGGCGTCCCGGCAAAATAAATAGTGGGGGTACACCATACCTGTAAAAACATGAGCATATCACAATAATTAAAGCAAAATGTCAAGAAAACTGTAGGCTATTACACCACTTTTTATCATTACCGCATGTCAAAGGCATGACAAATGAGTGAATGTACTTGAAAACGGGTGGTATAGCCTACTCCAATATTATTTAACCATTATTTAACTAGGCAAGTCAGTTAAGAACAAACTCTTATTTACAATGACGGCCTACCAAAAGGCAAAAGGCCTCCTGCGGGGACGTGGGCTGGGATTAAATAAAAATATAGGACAGAACACACATCACAATGAGACACCACAACACTACATAAAGAGAGACCTAAAACAACAACATAGCATGGCAGAAACACATGACAACACAGCATGGTAGCAAAATGCTATGTGGTTAGATGAGAACACAGACATTTTGCCAAGGCAGAGATAATAATATAATATGCCATTTTGCACACGCTTTTATCCAAAGCGATTTACAGTCATGTGTGCATACACGTTCACGTATTGGTGGTCCCGAGGATCGAACCCACTACCCTGGCGTTACAAGCGACATGCTCTACCAATTGAGCAACAGAGGACCACTTGAGTTACAGAGGAGATGAGTGGACACATACATTCTGGCCTATTGACAATGAACAAATGTTATTACACTTTCTGGTGTTTTGTGTAACAGATGTCTCTTTCCATTCACCACTGTTTGGAGGTTGGATGAACGTGTGTGGGTAGCCTAGTAAGTGATTGTTTGACAATCAGATGAAAACATCATGACTGATTGCGTTTATGCCACAATAAAAGGTAATACATTTTAAAAGTTACATGACAAATCTTTATGACTAGGCTCACTGAGATGCTATTTAGCTTAGCGGTTAAGAGCGTTGTGCCAGTAACCGAAAGGTCGCAGGTTCTAATCCCCGAGCCGACTAGGTGAAAAATCTGTCGATGTGCCCTTGAGCAAGGCACTTAACCCTAATTGCTCCTGTAAGTCGCTCTGGATAAGAGCGTCTGCTAAATGACTAAAATGAGTGTGTGCATGTGTTCGGTGTGTGTCAGTGTTTGGTTCTGACAGTAGTGAAGACATCCTATAACACCTAATCCCCAAGTCCAGAGGGCATTGTAGTCCTGTCAAGGTGTTAATGTCTAATCAAAAGGCTAGGAGGTCACTGCTGTCCTTTTTTCTAGAACCATGTCTTGTTGATGAATTCATAACATAAACAACATGTGGCCATACTTGCGAACATAAGCACGCATTTAAAGTTAAACAGGGCTGCATTCAGTACGTTTTTACGTTCTGGAACGTACAATTGAACGGAAACGGTGCTGTACTGAAAGACCTGTTGAAAAACGGGGAGGTTGGGGAATAATGTCAGCATGGCCACCGCGTTTTAAATACGCAATTCAAGTCACACCTCGCCACACCCACCAAACGGGAGCAAAGTAAACGTACCTCAAAGTCTGTTCAATAACGTTTTGGGGAAACGTGTAATTCAGCTCAAACCGTTCCGCAACGTAGCAAACGTTAAAGCGAACTGAACGCACCTCGTGTTCTTACACACAAAATGCGTTACGGCCAATTAAAATGGTCGATACTTGCTAAAGACCAAATGCTAAATTTTTGCTCGTCTCATCAGATAACGTGGTACAAGGAGCACCAGGTGGCAGTGATTACATGATCCTGGCACAATTTCTGCTTCATTCTATCAAAGATTTTCTGTTTCACACACATCCATGTGCTTTAACGGAAAACATATAAATGAGGTCCTTTCAAGAAAGTTTATCGTACATTGTAAAATAGGAGTCATATCGGTTATCAGTAGCCCCACCGTTTCTAGGTGGGACACACTGTTAAAGGATCAACTTAATTGAAACTGCGTTTTAACCGTGGGTTCGAGCCCACTTCGCATCAAGCTTTTTTGTTCAGGAAAAAGTCGATTAAAAACGCATGTGACGAAGTGCATTATTATAATTATGCATAAACTATAAAACATTGTAGGCCTGCATGTAAGTGTAGCCTACTTAAGAATATACTAATAACAGTGTCTTCCTACATTGACTGCTGACTCAAAAATGCAATACTGCCATCTGTATGATGAAAATGAGAGTGCAAGCTATTTCTACGGTACACTTTGGATCCTCCTCCAGTGAAATAACACATACTGTCTGTGACTAAGCAGATTATTATAAAAATGCATAAAACGTGGGCCTACATTTAAGTGTACAGGTCCATGTAATATAGCCTGCAATATGATTATAGGCCAAAGTAACGTTCGTGTGTTTGAGTGCAAGCTGTTGGCTATGTCCCTTTTCAACACACTAACCCAATTGGCTACATGTAAATCTACATTTAAGTCAGTCAAATACACGTGATAGCTTAGTTGGTTTGATGATCAGAGGGTACTGTTGGACTGATGTTAAGGATGCTTCCATGAACAAGTGTTGGAACACGTCCTACAACGTCTCCCATTTTAATTGGCTGCAGAAGTTGTGCCAGGATGAATTCACTGCCACTTGGTGAGGTTAGCAAAGGGCTAACGTGTTATCTTATGGTACCAGATTCAATTTAGTTTTCTGTCACATGCAAGTAAATCGACAATGCTTGCTTATGTTCACAAGTATGGTCCCCTTGTGTTTAGGTTGTTTGTGTGTGTGTGTGCGCGTGTGTATGTGTGTTTGTTCTTGCATATGGCCACTAGAGGGGAGAATACAGCTATGATAAATGTCCTAATCTCCCAGTCGGGTGTGTGAGTGCTCATCTAAACAATGTTATTTCTATCCAACATTGTGTGTGTGGGTGTGTATAGAAGGACCCATCACATGTTTGGACCCCAGGAAGAGTATCTGCTGCCTTGGCAGAGGATCCTAATAAATATACTAAAACAATATGTAAAGTGCTAGACAAAGCAGGTAACAGTAGTGCAAGACAGAGCAGGTAACAGTAGTGCAAGACAGAGCAGGTAACAGTAGTGCAAGACAGAGCAGGTAACAGTAGTGCAAGACAGAGCAAGTAACAGTAGTGCAAGACAGAGCAGGTAACAGTAGTGCAAGACAGAGCAGGTAACAGTAGTGCAAGACAGAGAAGGTAACAGTAGTGCAAGACAGAGCAGGTAACAGTAGTGCAAGACAGAGCAGGTAACAGTAGTGCAAGACAGAGCAGGTAACAGTAGAGCAAGACAGAGCAGGTAACAGTAGTGCTAGACAGAGCAGGTAACAGTTGCTAGACTACACTGAAGTATGTTTGTCTTCTGTCTGTCTGTCTGTGGCTGGGGGTTAGTGACCACAGCTAAAGACAAACAAAAAGTCCTAGAACTATTGTTTTGTGTGTGTGTGTTTGTGTTTGTGTGCCTCTGGGAGAAGCTCTCTTTGTGATGGTTTACAGAGAGACAGAATGGGGACGTCACAGGTGAGTGACTATGCTGCATCTGACAAGAACACACGTTCTCTCTCTCTCTCTCTCTCTCTCTCTCTCTCTCTCTCTCTCTCTCTCTCTCTCTCTCTCTCTCTCTCTCTCTCTCTCTGTAGGGGGTAAGGGTTCACAGCAGGCTAAAACCAAAGAGAGTCGTTTCTGCAACGCTAAAGAATAACTGTCTATCCGCGTCTCCACTGGGTAACACTCTACTGTACTGTCATGCCTCATTTAGGGTGAGGAGATTCCACTTGACAGGACACCTCACGTGTGTAATTCTATGTGAGGAGCAGGAGGAGAGGGAGGGACACAATGATGAAATTGACTCATATTCATTGTGTCATATTCAAAAAGCAATAGAGGTATGATTGGCCTACTAAATGTGTCCCCTATACTGTAGCATCACTGGCATGTAATGAACACAAGGCTAAAACGGCTGTTTATGTCCAAACCATTCCCTGCCAGTCACAGTTTGCTGAGGTTAGGTGCGGTGCATAGCAGGGCTGTGCACCACTATTCCTCCTTTTTCATTTGTGTTGCTATTCCACACACCAGAGGTTTTGTATTTAGCTCATCAGCAACATTAATCATTCCTATCGTATCCACCCGACGCCAGGTTCCTAGGCAGAGCTCAAATTGAACCGTCAGGGTTTCTAACACGGCCCTAAACGAATCACACAGAGCAGTCTGGGCTCCTCTCTCTCACTGCTGCTGTCTTTCTCTTCTTTTTGTCCCCCTCTTCTCCCCTCTCTCACAAACACACGCTCTTTACCTCTTTCTCGCTACCTCCCTCTGTCTTGCTCCCTCTGACTCTCTATGTATCTATCTCTCTCCCTACCTTGCTCCTAAAGCGGATTAGATTTCTGTTTCTCATACATAATGTCGTTAGGTAGGTCTGTCTGTCTGTCTGTCTGTCTGTCTGCCTGCCTGCCTGCCTGCCTGCCTGCCTGCCTGCCTGCCTGCCTGCCTGCCTGTCTGCCTGCCTGCCTGTCTGCCTGCCTGCCTGTCTGTCTGTCTGTCTGTCTGTCTGTATCTGAGGCATACTGCTGAATGCTCATCCTTGTTTCATCAGAAATTGATTTTCGTGCCAAACCCTCTAGACTGAACCACCACGCATGCACACACACATATATGCGCATGCACGCGCATGCCATAGGTTAATTTCCCAAGGGGGATGGGGGTACATGTCCCCCCCAATATTCAGAACAGGTAGGTTTGTCCCCCCCAATCATTTATATATAAAAAAAAAAAGATTGGGTTGGGGGCCCCCCAGATAGCATACAAACACGTCATAAGCAATGGCAAAATGTGTAGAATTGCGGGAAATTTGCTTTAACTGTCGACTTTGGGTGCGATAAACGATCCAACTCCTCTTCTTTCTCAATTTTCTAACAGAAATGGGGTGTGCCTTTGGTTGTTCATCGATGTGCCATTCTGGTCATGCGCTCCATGACCCAAGTAGCTAGTTTGTTAGCTAAGTTTGCCACTTGTAGCTAGCCAGTAACTCTTCCAGTATGTGTTGATGTCATTCACAGCTGTAGAGATGGGTAAGAAATGGCACTTCTGTAGCCAAATATCTTATTCATACATTTTTTTTTTTTAAGCATTAACTGTTCTGGTATGATGGTGCATTGATCAGTTATACAGTTTAAATACGTTATTTTTTGCGTTTTTGCCTAAAGTCGACCTTTAATGTAACTGTCCAGTTTTTCCAGATTTCTATGAAATATTACCTGTAATTAATTAACAAAATATTAAGTATGATAAAAAGCAGCTTTTCTGTGTTGGAATGGTGTGGGCGTATACCGGTCATTAAAAATATGAATGTGGGTAGACCGCTGATTGGCCAGTTCATCCTCCTCAGAAGAATGAGCTCTATGAGGAAATAGCAAGCATTCTTTAAACGGTCTGTTTGAGATACAAGTTTGAGTTGGGATTTTTGAAGTGTTTTTTCTCCAATTTATGCTTTGGCCACAAATACGAGTATAGGATTAGTCAACAACACTATTTGGATATGAGTTAACAGAATATTAACTTTTAAAAGTTATATTTTCAGTGGACAGTTCAGTTCATAATTTTCTCTCAGTCTTATGGCAAAATGTGTAGAGTAGCAGAAAATTAGCTTTAAAACTGCAACAAAAAAAAAGAATACTCATGGCAAAATGTGAAGAATAGCATGAGATGAGCTATAAAAAACAGCCAATTGTTCTCTCTGCCCCATGGCAAAATGTGTTGGAAAAAAACAGTTTCCACCTCCCATTTTTAACAAATATATTTCGATTTTTTGGGGGGGCCTTCCACTTATCCTTCAACTTATACTATGTGTTCAAAAAGTAATGTCAAACTGTGTAGAATTGCAGGAAATGTGTTTTAAAATGTAAAAACAAATCTGGGGGAGGACCCCCTGGACACCCCATCTACTGTTCGCCCCCCAAATATCTAAACCACAATTTCGCCCTTGGCGCATGCACATGCACACACCCACCCACGCACACACCTCCTCTGTGCCCGAGGTTTGCCACGGCTCGATGGGCAGAGGCGAGCAGCAGAGCAGAGAGGAACAGTACAGCGTGGTACCACGTCCCCGGCGGTGTTTGTCTCTGCCGTGTTTGAGGCATAAAATGGAGGTGAAATTGAAGAGCTATTTTCATGCCACATTAGGTACCACCACCCATCCACTATGGGACTACTTTCTCTGATAGAGAGAGTCTAATGTGTCTAATTATTGTGTAGGGTAATAATCATGATAATACAGTTATCACGGAGCACTACATTTCACACACAGCCTGGATCGCAGTGAGGAAATCAGTTCTAGTCAACTGTCAAAGTGCCACCTCCTCCTTCTTCCATTCCTCTAGTACATTTCCAGGCTGACATTGTAAACAGGCACCTAGCTCTTTGATGAAATTAATCAAAGGTGACTGCAGGGGGGAAGTACCAGGAGAGTTAAAGGGTCTGTCTATATCTTGTCACTGTTGTTATTCATCTATAGAGTGGTATGTAAGGGATTATCATTCTATTTGAAACATGTCTATACTCCCTAGTCAGTGTATGCATGGCTAGAGTGCATCAGCTCTGTGGTTACATTTGTAAGCTATCCACATTATGATAAGGCCTATTTTCAGCTGGACATGTAACAACATGTCTGCTGGCCCACTTCCCAATGGAGGTGTTTATGAGTCTAGATGTAATCAGCTGCTTGTCAGTGGAGCCTGTCAGGGAGATAACACCATGTGGCATGTGATTTATCTGCAGGGCAGCAGGGAAATAGCTTTCAGGATGTGGACACACACACACACACACACACAGAGACACAGAGGTAGCAAGGAAATAGCGTTCATGATAAGGATAAATAACATAATCTTAGATCTGGGTACATGTGGTAGGATGTGATAGAAAAGGATTGGCCCAGGTTGGGTAAGGATCGTACCCTTTTTTTCAATTTTCGCCTAAAATGACATACCCAAATCTAACTGCCAGTAGCTCAGGACCTGAAGCAAGGATATGCAGATTCTTGGTACCATTTGAAAGGAAACACTTTGAAGTTTGTGGAAATGTGAAATGAATATAGGAGAATATAACACATTAGATCTGGTAGAAGAGAATACAAACAAAAAAACATGCGTTTTCAATGTTCTTTTGTTGTTGCATCATCTTTGAAATGTAAGAGAAAGGCCAGACAGTGATGTAGGGATCTAGGTGTAACTTAGATATTGTCCACAAGATGGTAGCATTGTGTGTGCAAAGTTTCAGACTGATCCAGTGAAGAATTACATTAATACACAATATTTTGTATCAACTCTGCCAGGAGTTTTCCAAAATTTTCCAAATTGGTCAATTTATACATTTTCAAGTACATGACTATAGAGAACCCAGTTCCTACATTTGAATATAAAAATTGATTTTATCAAACAAAACTATGCTACATTTGATCTCTTGGACCCTCAGGATGACAAATCAGAGCAAGATTACTGAATGTAAGTGCCGTGACAAAAGTGTTTTGTTGTTGTGCACTATCCTCAAACAATAGCATGGTATTTTTTAGCTGTAATAGCTACTGTAAATTGGACACTGCAGTTAGATTAACGAGAATTTAAGTTTTCTGCCCATATAAGACATGTCTGTGTCCCGGAAACATGGCGTTGTTTACATACATATCGCATATTGAGCAGCAACTGTCCCAGTATAGGGACACCCATCCCGTAGAGGTTAAAATGATGAACAACTGTCAAAACATCCTCTGTACTTATGGTCTGTACTTATGCCCTGGCAACTCAATGTTTCTTCCAACCTCAAGGGAGATTTCATTGTCACTGTCGATCTTGGCTTGTACTTTTTAAAGAAGTTCAAGTTCTCTTTGAAGTTCAGTGACATATTACATTTAAGTCATTTAGCAGACGCTCTTATCCAGAGCGACTTACAGTTAGTGAGTGCATACATATGATATATGACTTTGAAAAAGCACCAAAGTAATAAATAAAATGTGATTAATAAAAAAAATTCTCCATGACTTACCTGGTGAAATAAATGTTGAATAGGTAGAATAGATTGCAAAGAGTATTTTATTTACCTGGTGTTAAAGGTAGCATTCATACTCAGTAAGGTCTTCTAATAAGCCAGGACACACGACATCACAACGCACACCATAGTGTCAACATCATCATTACCATCAGCAAGGTTCTGTTGGTTCTGCTACATCCCCATATCCACTCTAGCGTACTGCTTAGAATGTATGGCCAATAACTAGTATGCTAGTGTGGATATTGGAACCAAGCTGTCTTCTCAACAGGGGGTTCAATCTTCATCGTCATCATCATCATCATCATCATCAGTACAGTCAAGTGAACAGAGTCATATGGTACACTTTTTTTTTCTCCATAAAACATTGTTGCTTTCAATGACACCGACACCTGCAAATAAAAATTATATATATATATATATACACACTACCATTCAAAAGTTTGGGGTCACTTAGAAATGTCCTTGTTTTCGAAAGAAAAGCAATTTCTTTGTTCAATAAAAGAACATCAAATTGATCAGAAATACAGTGTAGACATTGTTAATGTTGTAAATGGCTATTGTAGCTGGAAACGGCTGATTTTTTATGGAATATCTACATAGGCGTACAGAGGCCCATTATCAGCAACCATCAGTCCTGTGTTCCAATGGCACGTTGTGTTTGCTAATCCAAGTTTATCATTTTAAAAGGCTAATTGATCATTAGAAAACCCTTTTGCAATTATGTTAGCACAGCTGAAAACTGTTGTGCTGATTAAAGAAGCAATAAAACTGGCCTTCTTGAGACTAGTTGAGTATCTGGAGCATCAGCAATTGTGGGTTCGATTACAGGCTCAAAATGGTCAGAAACAATAAATGTATTCTGAAGCTCGTCAGTCTATTCTTGTTCTGAGAAATGAAGGTTATTCCATGTGAGAAATTGCCAAGAAACTGAAGATCTCGTACAACGCTGTGTACTACTCCCTTCACAAACTGGCTCTAACCAGAATAGAAAAGGAGTGGGAGGACCCGGTGCACAACTGAGCAAGAGGACAAATACATTAGAGTGTCTAGTTTGAGAAACAGACGGCTCACAGGTCCTCAACTGGCAGCTTCATTAAATAGTACCCGCAAAACACCAGTCTCAACGTCAACAGTGAAGAGGCGACTCCGGGACGCTGACCTTCTAGGCAGAGTTTCAAAGAAAAAGCCATATCTCAGACTGGCCATTAAAAAGAAAAGATTAAGGTGGGCAAAAGAACACAGACACTGGACAGAGGAAGATTGGAAAAAAGTGTTATGGACAGACTAATTGAAGTTTGAGGTGTTCGTATCACAAAGATAACATTTGTGAGACGCAGACCAAATGAAAAGATGCTGGAGGAGTGCTTGATGCCATCTGTCAAGCATGATGGAGGCAATATGATGATCTGGGGGTGCTTTGGTAGTGGTAAAGTGGGAGTTTTGTACAGGGTAAAAGGGATCTTGAAGAAGGAAGGCTAACACTCCGTTTTGCAACGCCATGCCATACCCTATGGACGGCACTTGATTGGAGCCAATTTCCTCCTAAAACAGGACAATGACCCAAAGCACAGCTCCAAACTATGCAATAACTATTTAGGTAAGAAGCAGTCAGCTGGTATTCTGTCTATAATGGAGTGGCCAGCACAGTCATCGGATCTCAACCCTATTGAGCTGTTGTGGGAGCAGCTTGACCGTATGTACGTAAGAAGTGCCCATCAAGCCAATCCAACTTGTGGGAGGTGCTTCAGGAAGCATAGGGTGAAATCTCTTCAGATTATCTCAACAAACTGACAACTTGAATGCCAAAGGTCTGCAAGGCTGTAATTGCTGCAAATGGAGGATTCTTTGACGAAAGAAAAGTTTGAAGGACACAATTATTATTTATATTAAAAATCATTATTTCTAACCTTGTCAATGACTACATTTCCTATGCATTTTGCTATATTTCCTATTTCCTGTATGTTTTCATGGAAAACAAGGACATTTCTAAGTGACCCCAAACTTTTGAACGGTAGTGTATATATAATACTATCTATATATATATATACATTGCCTTCAGAAAGTATTCACACCCCTTGACTTTTTCCACATTTTGTTGTGTTACAGCCTGAATTTAAAATGGATTAAATATCGGGGGTTTTTGTCACTGGCCTACACACAATACCCCATAATGTCAATGTGGAATAATGTTTTTTATTTTTTATTAGTAAGTATTCAATCACAGGAGGTTGGTGGCACCTTAATTGGGGAGGACGGGCTCGTGGTAATAGCTGTTGCGGAATAAGTGGAATGGTATCAAACACATGGTTTCTATGTGTTCGATGCCATTACATTTGCGCCGTTCCAGCCATTATTATGAGCTGTCCTCCCATCAGCAGCCTCCACTGTATTCAACCCCTTTGTTATGGCAAGCCTAAATACGTTCAAGAGTAAAAATGTACTTAACAAGTCACAATAACTTGTATGGCCTGTGTGCAATAATAGTGTTTAACATGATTTTTGAATGACTACCTAATTTCTGTACCCAACACATACAATTATCTGTAAGATACAACCACAAAGACCAGGGAGGTTTTCCAATGCCTTGCAAAGAAGGGCACCTATTGGTAGATGGGTAAAAAAAATAACACACACATTGAATATCCCTTTGAGCTGGATGAAGTTATTAATTACACTTTGGATGGTGTATCAATACACCCAGTCACTACAAAGATACAGGCGTCCTTCCTAACTCAGTTGCCGGAGAGGAAGGAAACCGCTCAGGGATTTCACCATGAGGCCAATGGTGATGTTAAAACAGTTACAGAGTTTAATGGCTGTGATAGGAGAAAACTGAGGATGGAACCACAACATTGTAGTTACTCCACAATACTAACCTAATTGACCGAGTGAAAAGAAGGCAGCCTGTTTAGAATAAAACGATTCCAAAACATGCATCCTGTTTGCAACAAGGCACTAAAGTAATACTGCAAATAATGTGGCAAAGCAATTCACTTTTTGTCCTGAATACAGTGTTATGATTGGGGCAAATCCAATGCAATACATTACTGAGTACCACACTCAATATTTTCAAGCATAGTAGTGGCTGCATTATGTTATGTGTATGCTTGTAATCATTAAGAACTGGGGAGTTTTTCAGGATAAAAAAGAAACGGAATGGAGATAAGCACAGGCAAAATCCTAGAGGAAAACCTGATTCAGTCTGCTTTCCACCAGACACTGGGAGATTAATTTATCTTTCAGCAGGACAATAACCTAAAACACAAGGTGTGACCGGGACCCGGCTGTGACCGGGAGTCACATAGGGCGGCGCACAATTGGCCCAGTGTCATCTGGGTTAGGAGCAGGTTTGGCCAGGTGGGCTTTACTTGGCTCATCGTGCTCTAGCGACTCCTTGTGGTGGGCCGGGCACCTGCAGGCTGGCCTCTGTATGCCTACAGTGTTTCCTCCGACACATTGGTGCAGCTGGCGGGCGTTAAGGAGCGCGTTTTGGCTGATTTCGGAGGACGCATGATTCGACTTTCGCCTCTCCCGAGCCTGTTGGGGAGTTGCAGCAATGAGACAAGATCGGAATTGGGGGTAAAAAACAAAAAATATAATCTATGGCAGACCTGAAAATGGTTGACGGAGCTTGAATAATTTAGAAAATAATAATGGGCAAATGTTGCACAATCCAGGTGTGTAAAGCAATTAGACTTACCCAGAAATCCTCACAGCTGTATTCACTGCCAAAGGCGCTTGTACAAAGTATTGACTCAGGGGTGTGAGATATTTCAGAATTTCATTTTGTATAAATTTGCAAACATTTCAAAAAACATGTTTTCACTGTCATTATGGGGTATTGTGTGTAGATGGGTGAATAAAACATCTATTTAATCAATTTTGAATTCAGGCTGTAACAACAAAATGTGGAATAAGTCAAGGGGTATTAATACTTTCTGAAGGCACTGTATATATAGATTTGTCATTCATTCTCTATGGACATGTCAGTCAAGTGATTTTTACTTTGGGTGTTGCAAAATCTGACTGTTATCTGGAGGGATGCCTCTTCTTTCAGACAATGATCGAGACACACACACAAACGCGCACATGCACACACACACGCACACACATACACGCTCAACTAACATTGGCAGGTCTGTTCATTTGAGAAGGAGATGTACGTACCCCTTTCTATAGTCATACCCCTCTGTAGGTACTGTATAGCTTACTCCCATCAAAACACAGTTAGGAATAAAAGCAGAGTTACAAACAAGAGAGAGAATGACTGGTCAAGGTCTGTAAACGTCAACTGAGAGTCCCATACCTCCTCCAGTCCTGGGCTGGAACCAGAGAGGGCAAAGTTTGGCACAATGTCACTTCTCTCGCTAATGTACAGTAGTGGTACGTACAACCTACTAGAACGTCTTCGAAAGTAGAAGGTTGGTTCTTGTACAAGGGACAGGTTGTATCGTGTAAATGTGGATGACAAAACCATTTTAATTCAGAACCTTTTAAATACTGTATCTTCAAAATAAAAGATCAGAGTGTGGAAACTGAGAAACAACAAACGTATATTTCAAATATCTACATCTAATTGTTTAGGCAGTGAAAACGCAGTTTGTCAACAAGGAGTGTGGAATGATGTCATCGGTGTTGTAGTCGGTCTTGAACTGCTTTGGACGGACATTTTTCGTTTCCACAAACAACTTCACATGATCAGAGAACAGACAATACTGCTAGTCAACCACTGGTTGTTAGAACAGATGTGGGTTGGGAAAGGGAGACAGTGATCATTGATAGACATTGTTCCAAATGGTGTGTGTGTTTTCTTCTCAGCCTCTACTGTTACAAACTAACAATATGCAGTGGTCGGTCGGTAGTGACACGTGTAATATACACAATACCACACAGGTCTCTCAACTGTCACTGTACTGTACTGTACTGTACACCAAAAATACTATACATCCACAACTTTAAAAAGTACAAATAAAAAAGATGTGAAAATAAAATGGCTGGAAGAGTCTTCTTGAATAGAGGACATTCCATAGAAAGGTAGAAGTTTTGATTGACGTGAAAGTCAGAAGTCAATGTAATGAATGGGTGGAAAGCTGCTCCCTTTGTTTTTC